>NC_091062.1:75662796-75965827 GCF_000393655.2 Nicotiana sylvestris
AGTCTCTTAAGCATAAATAATCAAATAAAAAACTAATGCTATTCAAAGACAGAAAACCTACTTTAACAATTTCCTTAAGCAAGGCTTCATCACATTGTGTGGAGGAAGGCATTGAACTTTGATCTTGAGACAATGGCTCATGCACACTAATAGGCTCTGCATCTTCTTCAATAGGAATAAATGGTGTCACCTCGATCAACTTATACAACTATTATATAAGAAAAAAATGTAAGTATTCAAAACTAAAACACATAAACAAAAGAAATATCTAGTAATCAGATTAACTTACATTTTCATTATGGAAGTATTTTTTATACAGAGAATCATATTGTGGAGATTTCATATCTGAATAACATAACATCCGATGATACCCACATTCTGTAAAGTTCACAAATTGTTTTTCTTAAAAATTTGGGAATACTTCCATAATTCAAACACAAAAAGCGAAAGGAAAGCCAAGTATAGTATAAATGTCCTTGTCTTTAACTTTCTTTTTCTCTTTCTCATTCTCATTCTCATTGGGCTTCAAACAACTCTTCAATGATTTTACTAACGTTTCATAACAAAGAGAGCCCCAGTTGAAATAAGAGCAGAGTTTGTTGTCATCTACAATTTTCATTAGCTGCTCGGACACATTCCGATTTTTCTGCTTCCCCATCAAAACAGATTCAACAAAATAAATTATTGCCAACTTCTACCGCATCATCATTGCTACCTATAAATGATGTAGTTGTACCATATGCATGACTAGTAAGAAAATTAAACAAATCGCCTAACTCAATCTATCTTTTCCAGGGAAGTAGACTTTCGAAAGCCTATTCTCTTTTTTCACGAAAAACTATGAAGTCCACTTAAGAAGAACATTTTAAACCAGTAATTGTAACACCTCCTTTTTACACCCCGATGGTATATGGGAGTTTTTCCAATTAAAGTGACATTATTCGAAATGTGATTATTTAATTAATCAGAGTCGCCACTTGGAATAATTTAATTGGTGTCCTAAGTCACCGGTTTATTTTAAAATCCCAAATCGAGGAAATTTTCGACTTTATTTAAAAGTCTGCGAACCAGAAATTCTAGATAAGAAATTCTGTTAACCCGGGAGAAGATGTTAGGCATTCCCGGGTTCCGTGGTTCTAGCACGGTCGCTTAGCGATTTATACTTGGCTTAAATTGTCTAATTACTTATGTTAGAACCTATGTGCATTTATCTTTTTACCGCTTTTAATGCTTGATTATTCGTAATGAAAGAATTGAGTTACGCGTACGTATACGCATTTCGTTTGGCGCATCAAAAATCATGTCACGCGCACGTATCCACAATTAATCACGCTTTGTTAATTATTAAGAAAGTTTTGATCGAAGTTGCGTGAACGCATACCCCGATATATTTTTGTAAACTTAAATTTGTAATTATGTTACGCGAACGTATATATAATCGCGATAATAGATTAAGTCGTGCCTAAAGCATTTTCTACGAATATTCACTTTTTAAATCGTACTCGTGTCACGTGAACGTGTACACAATTAATAACATTTTATTATTATTATTAAGAAGGTTTCGCCCAAAGTTGCGCGAACGTATACTTTGGTCATAAGTTTGGAACCCGTAATTATGTCACGTGAACTTCGAAAATCCTAAAGAGTTACCTACCCGAGTGTGGTCAGCCTAAGCATGCTCCTAGCAGGGAAATAATAAAAATAAAATTATTAGAACATTAAACCGAATTCTTTCATTTTTATACCCGTACCCCACGACCCATTTTAAGTAGTCTAAAATAAGAACAAATCAAACAAACAATATTAGACAGACTCGTAGACGAAAAATCTGAACATCCATAACAAAGATAGAAGATTACAGAAGGAAATTGGTATAAGTAGGAGTATATGGGATAACTGTGATGACTCGGTCGGTCGTCTCATGTGTTAGCGCTCTGTTTTCCCCCATTTCAGCTTCTTTATGCTTCGTTATCCA
This sequence comes from Nicotiana sylvestris, assembly GCF_000393655.2. Taxonomy (NCBI): domain Eukaryota; kingdom Viridiplantae; phylum Streptophyta; class Magnoliopsida; order Solanales; family Solanaceae; genus Nicotiana; species Nicotiana sylvestris. Next base: position 75,664,772 of record NC_091062.1, read on the forward strand.
TGTTTTTGTGGTATCGGATTGGTTGGATCGAGTCCGGAATGCATTGGTGAGGTTTGAGACACTTAGTCTCTTTTAAGGGAGTTTGAGTTGACTTATGTGTTAGAGGGTTCGGATGCGAGTTCCCATGGTTTGGTTAGCTTTGAGAGGTGATTTATGGCTTGGGAGCAAGATCGGAATGGGTTTTGGAGGTTCGGAGTAGAATTAGACTTGAATTGGCGAAGTTGATATTTTGGCAATTTCCGATTATTAGGCGAGATTTTGATATAGGGGTCGGAATGGAACTCCGAGGGTTGTAGTAGCTTCATGGTGTCATTTGGGATGTGTGTGTAAAATTTCAGGTCATTCAGACGTGGTTTGGTTGGGTTTTTGAACTAAAGTGCATTTCGGAAGATTTTTGAAACTTAGGCTTGAATCTGATGTGATTTGGTAGATTTGATGTTGTTTGAGGTATTTTGATAATTGGGACAAGTGAATAAGGTATTGGGTTATGTGTGTTCTTTTGGTTGAGGTCCCGGGAGGGCCTCAGGTGATTTCGGATGGTTAACGGGAAGATTTGAAACTTGGGAGATATCAGAAAATTTGTTGCTTCTGGTGTTTTTGCACCTGCGGTTTGGGGCCCGCAGGGGCAGCGCCGCAGATGCGAGGGAGAAGCCGCAGAAGCGGTTTTGGACGGAATTGTCAGGAAACCGAAAATGCGGTTGTGGGGGCCGCATCTGCGAAACCACAAATGCGGAAGAAGGATCGCAGATGCGGCAGTGGCCGGCTTTAGTAATTTTCGCAGAAGCGGTGTGTTAACCGGAAATGTGGTACTGCAGAAGCGAATTTTGGACCGCAAATGCGGGTATGCCTGGGCAGAACATATAAGTTAGACCATTTCGCGAAATTGGGTTATTTCACCATTTTTGACTTCAGCTTGAGAGCATTTGGACGATTTGGAAGAGAGATTTCAAGGGAACTTTGCTAAGGTAAGGATTTTGGACCAAAAATACATTTCTATGGTAGTATTTCATGGATTAAGACGGAAATTAAAGGAATCAAAAGGCTAAAAATGGGGGATTAGGGCTTGAGTTTAAGAGGCCTTAAATTAAGGATTTGAGGGGTCATTTGAACTCCGATTTTGGTACTCTTGATATGCATAGACTCGTGGGGAGATGAGGAATCTATTGATATGAAAATTTTTGAGTTTTGAGAAGTGGGCCCGAGGCTCAGATTTTGCCAATTTCAGGATTTTTGGTATTTTTCGATTGTTTTCGCTTGAGCTTTGTTCCCTTAGCATATTGTGACGTATTCGTTCTAATTCTGGATAGATTCAACGCTCGTGGAGGCCGATTCAAGGGGTAAAGGTGTCGCGAGCTAGAGATTTAGCCGATTCGAGGTGAGTAATGATTGTAAATGATGCTCTGAGGATTTGAAACCCCGGATTGCACATCGTAGTGCTATATTGAGGTGAGACACACGCTTGATGACGAGCGTGGGGTTGTGCACTATTGGGGATTGTGACTTGGTCCATCCTGATTGATGATTTTACCGTGTATTTGACTGAAACTTATTTGCTATCATCATGATTTGGGTTGATTGCCATATTTGGGCTTTGTGCCAACTATTTGAACCCTTCAGGGATTTTTATTACCATTTCCTCACTATTTTGACTTATTTCTTGAACTCAGTCTCATTATTTTTCCACCGTTTTACTACTCAGCCATTTTTTACTCAGTTTTGAGACTTAAATGATATTTTAAATGATGTTTTGGGATGAGAGATACTATTTTACTATTTCCCGAGAGGCTTGTGATGATTTTCAGACTGAGTACGGCCGAGGGCCTAGTTGTGAGGATACACTGGTACTGATATGAGGCCGAAGTCCTAAGATACATATATATGCCACGAGCTGGCTTGATTGATATGAGGCCAAGGGCCTAGACTTGATACCACGAGATGGCTTGATATTGCGCTTGGGTCGTAAGGGGCCCCTCTCGGAGTCTGTACACCCCCAGTGAGCGCGGGTACCTATTGTGATGTGAGATCAAGCCCGAGGGGCTGATATTGTTCTAAGATTGAGCCCGAGGGGCTGGTACAGTTCTGAGATGTTGCCCGAGGGGCGGATTTGTTGATACTGTGCCCGAGGGGCGAACTTCTATTTGTTTACTTACCTGTCAATTACTTGTTTTACTTGTGAAAAGGGATTTACTTGACTCTTCACTGTTTTACTATTTTTAAGTGATTTTTACTGCTTCAGTATAGAATGCTTTGTGTTTTACGTGTTTTATTACTTTCAGTCGTTATTTACATTTGTTACTCACTGAGTTGGAGTACTCACTTTACTCCCTGCACCCTGTGTGCAGATTCAGGCGTAGCTGGTACTGCTCCTAAGTGTTGATTCCTCTAGTTCCAGGTGGTTTTCGGAGACTACGAGGTAGTTGTTGACATCCGCAGCCCCGTGTCTCTACTTCTCTATCATTTCTATTTCCTTTCAAACACTTGTAGTAGTTTATGACTTTAGCAGACTAGTATTATGGTTTAGAAATGCTCGTGACTTGTGACACCCCGGTTAGGGCTGTGTCGGGTTGAACTTTCCGCATTATTATCGATATTTCTGCCATTCAGTATTTTTTAAATCATGTTTAGACTATTTTTATGTTGATTAACTGTTTTAAAAAGTGAATTGGGTTTAATTGGCTGGCCTTGTCTTCACGAGAGGTGCCATCACGACCGGGTTTGGGTTTAGGGTTGTGATATATTGGTATTAGAGCCTAGGTTACATAGGTCTCACGAGTCATGAGCAGGTTTAGTAGAGTCTCCCTGATCGGTACGAAGACGTCTGTATTTATCCTCGAGAGGCTGTAGAACCTTTAGGAAAAACTTCATATTCTTGAAATTCTTGTCGTGCGAACTTGTTGATCCGAGTACTAAACTTTTGTTATTCCATTCTCTCATAGATGGTGAGGACACGCGCTACCGGGGGTTGACGACCACCAGTTCCACCAGCTGAGACCACCAGAGGCTAAGGACGCGGTCGTGGTCGTGGCAGAGGCAGAGCAGCAAGGGCAGCACCTGTTGATCCACCAGCTGCCCCAGCTCAAGATCAGGCTCCAGCTATAGATGCTCCAGTAGCACCAAATCAGGCACCAGCTATGCCCATCGTGATTCCGGGTCTTCAGGAGGCCTTGGCATAGATCTTATCAGTTTACACTGGCCTGGATCAGGCGGTTTCAACCACTACAGCCACAGTTACTTCACAGGCTAGGGGAAGCAATCAAACTCCCGCCGCTCGCACACCTGAGCAGGTAGTGCAGGGACTTCAGACGTCGGGGGCGCATCCAGCCCAGCCGGTCGCAGCTGCTCAAGACTATATGATTCTAGTCATGCCGGAGGATGAGCAGCGTAGATTGGAGAGGTTTGGTAGATTATAGCCTCCGACCTTCAGTGGAACATAGGGCGAGATGCCCAGGGCTTTTTGGATAAGTGTCAGAGGATGCTTCGTACGGCCGGTATTCTGGAGATCAGCGAGGTTGCTATTACCACCTATCAGTTTTCAGGAGCTGCTTTTACTTGGTGGGAGGATTTTGAAAGGCGTAGGCCTGTTGGTGCAGCGCCCCTTACTTGTCAACAGTTATCCGTTCTCTTCCTGGAGAAGTATGTGCCGCAATCCCGCAGAGAGGAACTGCGTAGACAGTTTGAGTGGTTGCGATAGGGGATATGACTGTGTCATAGTATGAGTTGAGGTTTTCTGAGTTGGATCGTCATGCCATCTGGATGGTTCCGATAGATCGAGAGAGGATCAGGAGATTTGTTGATGGTCTTACTTATCACCTCCATATTCTTATGACCAGGGAGAGGATGACTGGTGCTACCTTCGAGGAGGTTGTTGATATCATCCGTGAGATTGAGACAGTTCGCCGTCAAGAGAAAGAGGAGAGGGAGGCCAAGAGGCCTCGAGGATCTGGCAGCTACAGTGGTGCTCCTTCGAGGGGCTAGTTCCAGCACAGTAGAGGCCGTTCATTCAGGCCTGCTTAGTCAGCTCGCCTATGTTATCAGGGGGCATCTTCGGGTCATGGCTATCATGGATCTCAGCAGGGCCAGTCATCACTCAGCGCCCTTCCAGCTCAGAGTTCATCTCATGCCCCATCGGCTCAGGGTTCTTCTATGTCGAGTGCATCAACTAGTCACTCTGGTGTGAGGGGTTCCCTTCAGTCCCCTTCTCCAACATCTGGGAGTTGTTATGAGTGTGGCGAGATGGGCCATATGTGGAGGCAGTGTCCTCGTCGTGTTGCTAGTTCGTCCTAGCAGAGGGGTCAATCTTCGACTTCAGCGCCAATTTCTTCACCACCACCCGCTCAGCCAGCTAGGGGTGGAGGTCAGTCAGCCAGGGGTCGCCCCAGAGGGAGAGGTCGATCAAGGGGCGGTCAGGCCCATTTCTATGCACTCCCAGGAAGACCCAATGCTATTGCTTTAGATGTTTTCATTACAGGTATTGTTTCTGTTTGCCACAGAGATGCTTCTGTATTATTTGATCTCGGTTCCACATTTTCTTATGTGTCATCATACTTTGCTCGTTTTTTGTGTATGCCCCGTGAGTTTCATGCTTTACCTGTTCATGTCTCTACCCCGGTGGGCGATACTGTTGTTGTAGACCGTGTGTACTGGTTGTGTGTGGTGACTATTGGGGGTCAAGAGACCTGAGTGGATCTATTGCTATTGAGCATGGTGGATTTTGATGTCATTTTGGGCATGGATTGGTTATCTCCGTGTCGTGCTATTCTGGATTGTCATGCTAAGACAGTCGCATTGGCTATGTCGGAGGTGTCACGGATCGAGCGGCGAGGTATGACTGATTATGTTCCTAGTAGAGTGATCTCTTTCTTGAAGGACTAGCGTATGGTTGGGAAGGGTTGCCTTTCATATCTAGCATTTGTGAGGGATGTCGGAGCTGAGGCTCCCAGTATTGATTTTGTTCCAGTTGTGAGGGATTTTCCCGATGTGTTTCCTACAGACCTGTCGGGCATGCCACCGGACAGGGATATTGATTTTGGTATTGACCTGGTGCTGAGCACTCAGCCCATTTCTATTCCGTCGTATCGTATGGAACTAGTGGAGTTGAAGAAATTAAAAGAATAGCTCCAGGAACTCCTCGATAAAGGGTTCATTCAGCCTAGTGTGTCACCTTGGGATATGCCGATTCTGTTTGTGAAGAAGAAGGATGGCACAATGAGAATATGCATTGATTATAGGCAATTGAACAAGGTAACAATTAAGAACAATTATCATTTGCCTCGCATTGATGATTTATTTGACCAGCTTCAGGGAGCGAGGGTGTTCTCCAAGATTGATCTCCATTCAGGTTATCACCAATTGAAGATCAGGGACTCGGATATTCTTAAAACGGCTTTCAGGACCCGATATGGTCATTATGAGTTCTCGGTTATGTCTTTTGGGCTGACCAATGCCACAGCATCGTTCATGCATTTGATGAACAACGTGTTCCGGCTTTATCTCGATTCATTCATCATAGTCTTCATTGATTATATTCTGGTGTATTCGCGTAGTCAGGAGGAGCACGCGGAGCATTTGAGAGTTGCGTTGCATAGATTGAGGGAGGAGAAGCTTTATGCAAAATTCTCCAAGTGTGAGTTTTGGCTCAGTTCAGTGGCTTTCTTGGGGCACGTGGTGTCCAGCAAGGGTATTCAGGTTGATCCGAAGAAGATAAAGGCGGTTTAGAGTTGGCCTTGGTCGTCCTCAGCCACAGAGATTTGCAGCTTTCTTCATTTGGCAGGCTATTATTGCCGATTTGTTCAGGGATTCTCATCTATCGCATCACCCTTGACCAAGTTGACTCAGAAGGGTGTCTTATTTGTATGGTCGAATGAGTGTGAGGAGAGCTTTCAGAAGCTCAAGATAGCTTTGACCACAGCTCCAGTGTTGGTTTTGCCATCAGCTTAGTTTTATATACCGTGTATTGTGATGCTTTGAGAGTTGGGATTGGTTGTGTGTTGATGCAGGAGGGTAGAGTTATTGTTTATGCTTCTCGTCAGTTGAAGCCCCATGAGAAGAACTACCCCATTCATGATTTGGAGTTGACTGCCATAGTTCACGCATTGAAGATTTGGAGGCATTACTTGTATGGCATATCTTGTGAGGTGTTCACTGATCATCGCAGTCTTCAGCATTTATTCAAGCAAAAGGATCTTAATTTGAGGCAGCAGAGATGGTTGGAGTTGCTTAAGGATTATGATATCACTATATTGTACCATCCGGGAAAGGCCAATGTGGTGGCCGATGCTTTGAGCCGAAAAGCAGTGAGTATGGGGAGTTTGGCATATATTCAGTTGGGGAGAGACCTCTTGTAATTGATGTTCAGGCCTTGGCCAATCGGTTCATGAGGTTAGATATTTCGGAGCCCAGTCAGGTGTTGGCTTGTGTGGTTTCTCGGTCTTCTTTATATGATCGCATCAGAGAGCGCCAGTATGATGATCCGCATTTGCTTGTCCTTAGAGACAGAGTTCAGTTGGATGATGATTTGACCTATGATGTGGAGCCAGTAGCTATTTTGGGTCGTCAGGTTCGAAAGTTGAGGTCAAATGATATAGCTTCAGTGAAAGTGCACTGGAGAGGTCGGCCCAGGGAGAAGGCTACCTGGGAGACCAATCGGGAGATGCGGAGCAGATATCCTCACCTGTTTGAGGCTTCAGGTATGTTTCTTGACTCATTCGAGGACGAACGTTTGTTTAAGTTGGGGAGGATGTGACAACCCGGACGGTCGTCTCATGAGTTACCGCTCTATTTTCCACATTTCAGCTTTTTTATGCTTTGATATCCGTGTTTTTGTGGTATCAGGTTGGTCGGATCGAGTCCGGAATGAGTTGGTGAGGTTTGAGTCACTTAGTCTCTTTTAAGGGAGTTTGAGTTGGAAAAGTCAATCGGAGGTTGACTTATGTGTTAGAGGGTTCGGATGTGAGTTCCGATGGTTCGGTTAGCTTCGGGAGGTGATTTATGGCTTAGGAGCGAGATCGGAATGGGTTTTGGAGGTTCGGAGTAGAATTAGAATTGAATTGGGGAAGTTGATATTTTGGCGATTTCCGGTTGTTAGGTGAGATTTTGATATAGGGGTTAGAATGGAACTCCGAGAGTTGCAGTAGCTTTGTGGTGTCATTTGGGATGTGTGTGTAAAATTTCAGGTCATTTGGACGCGGTTTGGTTTGGTTTTTGATCAAAAGTGTATTTCGGAAGATTTTTGAAATTTAGGCTTGAATCCGATGTGATTTGGTAGATTTGATGTTGTTAGAGGTGTTTTGATGATTGGGACAAGTTTGAATAAGGTATTGGGTTATGTGTGTGCTTTTGGTTGAGGTCCCGGGGGGCCTCGGGGTGATTTCGGATGGTTAACGGGAAGATTTGAAACTTGGGAGATTGCAGAAAATTTGTTGCTTCTGGTGTTTTCGCACCTGCGGTTTGGGGTCCGCGGGTGCGGTGCCGCAAATGCGAGGGAGAAGCCGCAGAAGCGGTTTTGGAGGGGATTGTCAGGAAACCGCAAATGCGGTTGTGGGGGCCGCATCTGTGGAACCGCAAATGCGGAAAAAGGATCGCAGATGCGACAGTGGCTGTCTTTAGTGATTTCCACATAAGCGGAGTGTTAACAGCAAATGCGGTACTACAGAAGCAGATTTTAGACCGCAGATGTGGGTATGCCTGGGCAGAACATATAAGTTAGACCATTTCACGAAATTGGGTTATTTCACCATTTTTGACATCGGCTTGAGAGCTTTTGGACGATTTGGAAGAGGGATTTCAAGGGAACTTCATTAAGGTAAGGATTTTGGACCAAAAACACATTTCTATGGTAGTATTTCATGTATTAAGACTGAAATTATAGGAATTAAAAGGCTAAAAATGGGGGATTAGGGCTTGAGTTTAAGAGGCCTTAAATTGAGGATTTGAGGGGTCATTTGAACTCTGATTTTGGTACTCTTGATATGCATAGACTCGTGGGGAGATGAGGAATGTATTGATGTAAAAATTTCTGAGTTTCGAGAAGTGGGCCCGGGGCTCGAGTTTGGCCAATTTTGGGATTTTTGGGATTTTCGATTGTTTTCGCTTGAGCTTTGTTCCCTTAGCATATTGTGACGTATTCGTTCTGATTCTGGATAGATTTGACGCGCGTGGAGGCCGATTCGAGGGGCAAAGGCATCGCGAGCTAGAGATTTAGCCGGTTCGAGGTGAGTAATGATTGTAAATGATGCTCTGAGGGTTTGAAACCCTGAATTGCGCATCGTAGTGCAATATTGAGGTGAGACACACGCTTGATGACGAGCGTGGGGTCGTGTACTATTGGGGATTGTGACTTGGTCCATCCCGATTGATGATTTTACCGTGTATTTGATTGAAACTTATTTTCTATCATCATGATTTGGGCTGATTGCCATATTTGGGCTTCGTGCCAACTATTTGAACCCTTCGGGGATTTTTATTACCATTTCCTTACTGTTTTAACTTATTTCTTGAACTCAGCCATTTTTTACTCAGTTTTGAGACTTAAATGATATTTTAAACGATGTTTTAGGCTGAGAGATATTGTTTTACTATTGCCCGAGGGCCTTGTGATGATTTTTGGACTAAGTAATGCTGAGGGCCTAGTTGTGAGGATACACTGGTACTGATATGAGGGCGAGGTCCTGAGATACATATATACGCCACGAGGTGGCTTAATTGATATGAGGTCGAGGGCCTAGACTTGATGCCACGAGATGGCTTGATATTGCGCTTGGGCCGTAAGGGGCCCCTCCCGGAGTCTATACACCCCCAGTGAGCATGGGTACTCATTGTGATGTGAGATCGAGCCCGAGGGGCTGATATTGTTCTAAGATTGAGCCCGAGGGGCTGGTACTGTTCTGAGATGTTGCCCGAGGGCGGATTTGCTGATACTGTGCCCAATGGGCGAACTTCTATTTGTTTACTTACCTGTAAATTACTTGTTTTACTTGTGAAAAGGGATTTACTTTACTCTTCACTATTTTACTGTTTTAAGTGATTTTTACTGCTTCAACATAGAATGCCTTGTGTTTTACGTGTTTTCTTACTTTCAGTCATTATTTACATTTGTTACTGACTGAGTTGGAGTACTCACTTTACTCCCTGCACCCTGTGTGCAGATTCAGGCGTAGCTGGTACCGCTCCTGAGTGCTGATTCCTCCAGTTCCAGGCGGTTTTCAGAGACTACGAGGTAGTTGTTGATGTCTGCAGCCCTGTGTCTCTACTTCTCTATCATTTCTGTTTCCTTTCAAACACTTGTAGTAGTTTATGACTTTAGCAGACTAGTATTATGGCTTAGAGATGCTCGTGACTTGTGACACCCCGGTTAGAGCTGTGTTGGGTTGGACTTTCCACATTATTATGGATATTTCCGCTATTCAGTATTTTTTAAATCATGTTTAGACTATTTTTATGTTGATTAACTGTTTTAAAAAGTGAATTGGGTTTAATTGGCTGGTCTTGTCTTCACGAGAGGCGCCATAAGTATCTCATAACAAATTGAAAATCTAGCATAACAAAATGATATAAGTAGAATCAACCATCTACAAGGAAATTGCAGCAGTATCCTACACCCAAAACTATGAGCAACAATCTATATCTGTGTGTGTTTACAAATATTATTGTTTTCTTTTACTCTCAAGTCATTGGGACCAGTATGTTGCAGAAGAGATAAATTTCAAAGATTGGTAAGTATACACAATCTCACTTAAAACCCCAAACAACCCAGTAATTAAAGATTCATTAGAATCAGAAAGAATATTAAACTAAAAGCTAGCAATTTTGAACTAATTTGCAGAGAAGGACTATTCTTTTTTGTAGAGGTAAACTAGCAATTAAAAATTCAATAAAATCAGGAAAAAAAACTATTAATCTAAGAGCCAGTAGTTAAAGATTCCACATACCCAAAATAAATGTTCACCAATAAAAAATCCCATATTGGGACCAAACAAACTCAAGGAAACAAAGAAGTTCTGATTATCAAAGAAAAATAGAACAAAAATTTCGATACTTGCCGAAGGGACTGCAAGCGACTGGAACCAAAGAGAATCGCTAACCGGTGTCTGACCAGTGACCTCGCCTTGGACCTCGACGATCCCGACTCAAACTGGAACTCTTTGAATCGATGGTTTCGACTGATTTTCGCGAGTTTGATGGGATTTTAGAGTAACTAGCGACTGTTTCGGAGAATCGTTGCTGGATTTCCGGCGAGCTTGGTGATGCGATAGCTTTGTGTGCATGAAGAGGGATTTTGCTGATTTTCTATTGAAGAAGACGTCCAGGGGAGGGTCTATTCTTTTGGGTGTTCTGTTGGTTGAGGAAGATGAACGGGGTCCTCCATTTTTGGCTTTTGCGGTTGTTTCCTTAAGGTCTTCGGTGAAGAAGACCATGTTTGGGGGGGGGGTCGTTTTTGGTGTACTCGAAAAATGAAGAAGAAGGAGAAAGGTCTGATGGGTCTCTCCAATTCTCCAAAACGGCGGATCTCTAGAGTGTAGTTTGTAGGTCTTTAGACTAAGGTCCTTTTTATATATCTAGGTTTTTTTTAATTAAAGGATAGTGGGTTTGGGGCTGATGGGTTCAAGTGTATTTGGGCTTGGATCTGGATTAACTTTGGGAAAGAATTGGGTCAATTTGGTACAAAGAATTAACCCAAATTCATATTTAAACCCTTTTATTCAATTACCTCTTTTATTCCTTTTTCTTTTTTTCTTTTTCTTTAATTAAAATTCTAAATTATCTAATTTATAAAATCAAACTAATTATCTAATTACAAAATATAAAAATTACTTAATCCTACATAAAAAGAGAAAGATCACTAATCTAAAAATTAAAAGGTAAAAATGGGCCATTTTTGTAATTTTTTTTAATAAAAGAAATAATTAACCAATTAATTCTAAAAAGGTAAAAACAAAACCTAAATGCAATGCATGGTATTTTTTGACATTTTTGTGATTTTTAATTAAAATTAAACGTGCACAAAAATGCAAACAATTAATAAAATCCCACAAAAATCCTATAAAATGGCAAATAATTGAAAACATCCATTTTTCTTGGATTTTATAGGAGTAATTCATATATGGCAAAAATGTAATGATCCGGCAGGTCGTTTTGAATATTACAGTCCATTTTCCCCTATTTACTGCTAAATTCATGTTTTACAGCTGTTGGGGTAATTGGTTCGGGTCCATTGAGATTTTGAAATGAATTGAGACACTTAGTCTTCAAGAAGAAAGCTTAAGTTGAATAAATTGACCGAAAAGTGAAATGTGTGTAAATGACCCCAGAATGGATTTTTGATGATTCCAATAGCTCTGTATGGTAATTTCGGGCTTAGGAGTGCGTCCGAATATTTATTACGAGGTCCGTAGCTAAAATAGGCTTGAAATGGCGAAAATAAGAAAATTAAGTTTGGAAGTTTGACCAGGGGGTTGACTTTTTGATATCGGGGTCGGAATCCACTCCTAAAAATTTTAATAGCTTTGTTATGTAATTTATGACTTGTGTGCTAAATTTGAAGTCAGTCGGACTTGATTTGATAGGTTTTGCATCAAATATAGAAGTTGGACGTTCTTAGTGTCATTAGGCTTGAATTGGAGTGTGATTCACAGTTTTAGCATTATTTGATGTGATTTGAGGTTTCAACTAAGTTTGTATCATGTTTTAGGACTGGTTGATGCATTTTGTTGAAGTCCCGAGGGCCTCGGGTGGATTTCGGAAGGTTGACGGATATAAAAAGGCTGCTGAATTTTCTCTTTGGACAGCTGCTGATTTTTTTACAGCATGTGAATAGTACCCATAAATAGTAACTGTGAACAGTACCCGTGAACAATACCTGAAATTTTCCCAGACAGATTTAATTCTAGAAGTCTCATTTTTTTGACTTCAAAGCTCGGATTTTGGCAATTTTGAGCGACAAATTACGGGAATTCTTGAGGTAAATCCCTTGTGATCATTTTTACTCAATATTATTGAATATCCCGGCTAGATTACGTGTTTTTGAGGTGTAAATCGGGAATTTGGGCCTAGGGATTTGAAAATGAGATTTAACGATTTGGAGGCCGAATTGTTATTGGATTTTGGTAAATTTGTATGGTTGGAATCGTGGTTGGATGGAGGTTCATATTCCATGGTTTTTGTCGGGTTCCGAGACGTGGGGCCAAGGGCGAATTTTTAGTGCAATTTCGGATTTTTAATGAAAAATGTAGAATTCCATGTGGAATTAATTCCTATATTTTTTATTGACTAAATCAAATTATTGTGGCTAGATTAAAGGCATTTGGAGATCGAATTGAGAGGCAAAGGCATTTCAGAGTAGGATTTTGCTCGGATTGAGGTAAGTAACGGTTATAAATCTGGTCCTGAGGGTATAAAACCTCAGACATTTTGTCGTATGACTATTTTTGAGGTGACGCACATGCTAGGTGATGGGCGTGTGGGCATGCACCGTAAGGATTGTAACTTGGTCCGTCCCGTGAGACTGTGGAATCAATTGGCCTATTGTTTAATACATGTTCCCTCTATTTTCATGGAAATGGACTATACTTCACGTTAGAAACCATGTTTAGGACTTATGTGATCACTGTTGAGACCTGCGAGGCCGTGTACTTGCTGAATTAGCTGCTAATTGTTGTTTTGTACTCAGTCATAGCTTTTCTTGCTTATTATGCCGCAGTCTCTTGTTGTTCATTGTTGATACATGACATTACTTCTATTTCGGCTGTTTATATGATTTTTGAGAGCCCGAGTAACTAGAGAGGTTTATGACTGAGTGAGGCCGAGGGCCTGCTTTTGTGATGATATTTATGGGATCGGGCTGCACGCCGCAGCATGTTGTTACTGATTCATGATTGTTATGAGGCCGAAGGCCTGATTTATTTATGTCACGAGGTGGCTTGTTATAGCGCTTGGGCTGTAGGAGCCCCTCCGGAGTCTGTACACCCCTAGTGAGCGCAGGTACCTACTGAGTGCGAGTGCCGAGTGCCGAGCGATTGGGAGGAATGAGTGATTGTGAGGTTGGAGTGAATGGAAGGACAAAGTGATTGTTATTCTGAGAAAAAGCATTGGCTACATTATTGTTGCATCATAGCTGTCATATATCACTGTTTTGAAAATTATTGAAGGATATTATTTACTACACAGTCAAATTTGATATGAAATTACTGTTTGGGCCTAAATTACTGCAATTGAAAGTATGCCTAATCCTATTTGAAAGTTATTGTGATAACTCTATTGTATAGCCCGTCACTACTTCTCAGTTCCTTATTTATTTCTTTTACTTACTGAGTTGGTGTAATCACGTTACCCCCTGTACCTCGTGTACAGATCCAGGCACTTCTGGTCACGGTGGTTGTTGATTGAGGAGTCAGACTCAGGAGACTATTGAGGTAGCTGCACGGCATTCGTTGACCTTGACTCTCCTTTCCTTTCATGTTGTACTGTTCTATATTTCAGACAGTGTGTTATCAGTCGGGTGTTGTTATCATTTAGATGCTCATGCACTCAGTGACGCCCGGGTTTTGGGGATGGATTGTTTAGTACTTTTGGAATTATATTCTGTTCTAAAAGGTTTTATTTAATATTAACTGCTTCCGTCTTTATTTAAAATTTCTACTGGGTTGAGATATTGATTTGAGGCTTGCCTAGTACCACGATAGGCGCCATCACGACAGGTGAAATTTTGAGTCTGACAAAAAATCACATGCTCACAGTTGTCCCTCTTTGCTCAGAAACATGAAGAGTTTTCGGGCAAAGATAAAATGAGCAATTACGAGCAATTTTTGCCCGTTTGAAACTCCATTTGGAAGCATTTTTAAAAAGTTTGACTGAACCTTGCTTCAGAGGTTTCCTACATATCCTTGGCTATAAAGGAATCAGGTCGGTGTAGTTCTGGAAGGATGATGGAGTGATGAGTTCGAGAGTCAAGTGAGGTTCCGTCGAGGCTCCAGTCCGCAGTCCTGTTATTACATAAAAATCAAAAATGAAAAAGACTAACTAAACCTATTAGCTACGAGTTACAAGATTCCTATTTATAAATCTTCTGGAGCTTGATCTTGAGTCTTGGCTGGTTCTTCCTACAGACTCTGATCTGAATCGTGATGCTCGTTAGTTGCGAACGTTGGTTCATTTTTCTTCAGCTCTTCGGATCAAGGTGAGACATGCAAAGCTTGTGACTTCAATCATATCTTGAGCAGTCCGCATCTTTTCTCCGCTTCTACACTTAGAGTTCACTTCTTTTCTTGTTTTCCTTTTCTTTTATTTGGGTTGAGACTTCTTCTTTTGGTTGTCTCAAACCTTGTGCCTCACGGTGTAAACCTGTTCAGGCACCAAAGCAAACAAACAAACGAAATTTTCTACCCCAGTTTTCACTAATAAAAAATTGCGAGTTATTGTAACAATAATCTAAACTATTTCTTTATTGAAATCAATTAAAATCGGGATTGTGTATCCCTAAAAAAGAGATTAGAGAGTGGAGACCCTATATCTAAAATGCAATCAAATGGGGATCGGAGGCCCCAAGTTGGGAAGATTACAAGGTTATGCTGGAAAAATGACCGGGTTATGCCGGAAAGGTCCTCAGGTTATGCCGAAAAAGTCATCGAGTTATGCCGGAAAAGAAAAAAGGTCCTCTAGTTATGCCGGAAAAGAAAAAAGGTCCTCGGGTTATGCCGAAAAAGAAAAAGGTCCTCGGGTTATGCCAGGGAGGTCCACGGTTTATGTCAAAAAAGTCATCGGGTTATGCAGAAAAACAAAAAGGTCCTCGGGTTATGTCGGGGAGGTCCACGGGTTATGCCAGGAAAGTCATCGGGTTATGCCGGAAAAGAAAAAGGTCCTCGAGTTATGCCGGGGAGGTCCACGGGTTATGCCGGGAAAGTCATCGGGTTATGCCGGAAAAGAAAAAGGTCCTCGAATTATGTCGGAGAGGTCCACGGGTTATGACGGAAAAGTTATTAGGTTATGCCGGAAAAGAAAAAGGTCATCGGGTTATGCCGGGGAGGTCCACGGGTTATGCCGGGAAAGTCATCGGGTTATGCCGGAAAAGAGAAAAGGTCATCGAGTTATGCCGGGGAGGTCCACGGGTTATGCTGGGAAAAGTCATCGGGTTATGCCGGAAAAAGGAAAAGGTTCTCGGGTTATGCCGGGAGGTCCATGGGTTATGCCGAGAAAGGTCATCGGGTTATGCCGGAAAAGAGAAAAGGTCCTCGGGTTATGCTTGGGAGGTCCGCGGATTATGTCGGAAAAGTCATCGGGTTATGCCGGAAAAGAAAAATGTCATCGGGTTATGCTGGGGAGAATCATCGGGTTATGCCGGAAAAGGTCCTCGAGTTATGCTGGGGAGAATCATCGGGTTATGCCGGAAAAGGTCCTAGGGTTATGCCGGGAAGGTCCACGGGTTATGCCGGGGATCAACTAGTGAGTGGAATCTTATAATGAAAAAGACTACCAGGTTATGCTGGAAGTGACTAGGGAATAAGACCCTATGTTGGAAGAAAGTAGCTAAAGATTGGGGACCCTAGGCTACCATGATTTTGAAATTTTTCATCTTCTTGTTTTCATTTCATTTTTTTTTCTTTTACTTCACTTTCATTTTATTTAGTAGAATGAATGAAGAGTTTAAAAGGACTTCCCTTTTCGGGTCAACTTTTTTGCTGCAGAACCGTTTTGGTTTCTGCGTGCCTTGCTTTTATTGCACCTGCTTCTTGCAGGGTTGTTTTGGACTGAACCTGTTTTTCTGTTTTCAAATCAAAGAACAACTTATCAGTTTGAAACGGTGGTTGGTGTTGTGGCCTTGATTGTTTCAATCACTTAATCTCGGCTCAGCTTCTTTGATGAAGATCACAACTGCAACTGTTTGTTCCTTGAGGACCAATTTTATTTCTGGCCCTAAAGAACCTCTAGCTTTTCCAGACTTTGCCATGGCGGCTGGTCACGTGGGACTTCAGCTTTCAACTTTATTTCGCCTTTGTGGGCCTTTCCCTTCTGACTTGTTGCCGTTTCTTTTTTTTTCCTTTTTCCTTTTTTAACTTCGTAGCATTGGGGACCTCAAATTTTGTCGCAACAGCTAGTCGCGTGGGACTTAACCTTTTCCAACTTTATTTCGCCTTCATAGGCCTTTCATTTCTGGCTTCTTTCTTCCAACTTTAATTTCAAATCATTTGGGTACCTTGGCTTTTCAAACTTTTGCCGAGATGGTTGGCCACATGGGACTCAACCTTTTTAACTTCATTTGCCTTTATAGGCACTTCAATTTGATTTTCTCCTTCCAAGAGTTTTGATTTTGAAGCATCGGCTGCCATGGCCAGTCGAGGCCGACTTATTCCCCTGATGAGGCTGGGTGCCTTTTTGCATATTAGCTTGTATCAAATGAGAACCTTGTAAATCAGTCTTACCATCCTTTCTTTGTCTTAGTTTCAGAACAAAGTTAGACCGAAAGGGATTCAAAGAAAACAAACAATGGAATAGAGAATGAGTTTATAACAAGAAGTGTCCCTTTTGGGGAAAGGAAAGAAGGACTTATCTGGAGTACATGCTGACTTTAATGAACATGACATGCCTTTTGGACTGGACGCCTGATTTGTGTAAACCGTCCGACTCTCAGAAATTAATCACAACCTTTGCCTTAAAATCGAGAAACCTAGCCAGGACTCTATTGATGCCGATGGCTGTGAGAATCCTCTTTTCGATCAGGGGCGCCCTTTGCGGGTTTTCACGAGCTGACCTCTCTCATTTCTCTTCTTACCATCGCCTTATAGTGCTCTTTGTGAGTTTTCACTAACAAGACTCTCTCATTTTGATTTCTTTGCTTACTGTCGCCTCACGGTGCCCGTGTGGGTTTTCACCAATAAGACTCTCTCATTTTGACTGTATCGGATCCAAGCAACTGTATTCTTCGGTACTTGAACATTCTCACCGATTGATCGGAAGGACTTGAACATAGTTTGGGTAAAAAAGGATTTGGATTGAGTTACAACTTTGGAACCTTTTGGGCGGGATCATAGCCGAACCATTATAACATCTGCCCCAGTTTCACTTTTTGGGGGACTTTGGATTTTTATTTCGGTATGACTGAACCCCAGAGAGGCTGCCTACGTATCCTTTCGGAATCAAGTCGAACGTAGTTTACGAAACTTTTTTTTGCTTTTTTTAATTTTGTTTTCTTTTGCTTTTTCTTTTGTTTTGTTTTCTCTTTCTTTTTCCTTTTCTTTTTTCTCTCTTTTTCATTTTTTTCATTTCATTTTTTTTGTCTTTTCTTCCGTTTTTTCTTGTATTTTTTTTGTATCTTTCTTTTTCTTTCTCCTTTTCATTTTTTCCATTTCATTTTTTCAACTTTAACTTCCAGGTTCCAAAGAGGGTAATCAAAGAAAAGTAGCCGACTCGAATGGTTTACAAAAGGGTTAATGGTATTTGGGTAGCGAGAATGAAAGCCTTCTTCATCCCAATCGGAGAATATTAATACCATATGGAGGATCAAACATAGTACCTTTTTGGATGCATTTGCATTGACAGTTGTTAAAGGGACATTTCCTTCGATGTTTCCCAGTAACAACGCTTTCTTTGGCAGTACTCTTGTTATCGTGTACGAATCTTTCCAATCTGGAGCCAATTTTCCTTTAACCGTTTCAACTCTTTGTTTATTTCCTTAAACTTATCATCATTGCAATCTAATTCTTGATTCATTATTTCGAGATCTGACAACGTTTCAGGATCTGGGCATGATGTCCGCAAGCATGTCATGTTATTGAAATCTGCATTTAACATAACTAAAAAGAGAATAAGAAAAATGACAAGATTAAGAAAAGAGACATTCCTGAACAATGAAATATTAATTTCATTTGATTTTTGATTTTTGATTTTTTTGATTGATTTTTTTTTTCAATTTTTGAAGATAGAAGGGTTTACATCGGAAAGTAAGACAATAAAGTAAAATATCCGGATCACACCCTGAGATAATTCGGACGCAGAAAGGATAGCAAGACTGGCTACCGAGACTCCCGCCTGATAGGGAACTTTCAGGCTTGGCGACCGTTTTTCGGCTTTTCTTCTGTCTCGGTAATGGCTGCAATTGCCTTCAGTGCCGGATCAAATTCCTCAGCTTCACAATCATTCCGATTATTGGCCCGCTATTGTGGGTAGGCAACAGATTGTTCATCACATCAAGAGCTTCTTTATCCTGAAAAACAATACTTTCGGCTTCAATCAAATCTTCAATTGCCCTTTTGAGGGTCCAACAGTC
The DNA here is from genome assembly GCF_000393655.2 of Nicotiana sylvestris. Taxonomy (NCBI): domain Eukaryota; kingdom Viridiplantae; phylum Streptophyta; class Magnoliopsida; order Solanales; family Solanaceae; genus Nicotiana; species Nicotiana sylvestris. The sequence goes on from NC_091062.1 coordinate 75,683,025, forward strand.
CTCCGTACTGTGTCCTACTGCTCCCCAATGGTATTCACATCTAGCATCAGCTTGGTGCGAGGGCGACTCGGGGTTTGGCCGGTTTTGGGGCCACTGGCTGTAGCAGATCTCGCTTGACTAGCTTTTAGAACAAACCTGAGTATGATTCACCAATAGGGGTGAACTGATTCTTTCTGAAAGGCTTTCTTGGGCGAGGATTGTATTGGGGATCATTTGGTTAAGGATTATATGGAGCTTGGTAAGGATGGGAATTTCTGGGATTGTATGATGTTGTGGCGCGTGTAAGGCTGCGTGTAAGGCCGCGCGTTCATCACCGCATAAGGAGGTGGTGCCACGACATAAGAAACATCTTGAAAGGGATAATAATGTTGAGGGACCTCAGGAAGCATATATGATTGGATGAATGACCTGCGGGCCCCTCTCGAGCTGGAAGCCATATGGCTCCTTCTTCTCTCCCGTTTCCATTTATCAAATCCTCTGAACCATTTTGAACATCTAATGATGTGGCTTTAAAAGCAGCATGACTCAAGATTCGATCCGTTTTCAGCCCATTTTCTACCATCTCCCCAATTTTGATAGCCTCATCAAATGGCTTTTCCATAGCGGACATCATGTTCTGGAAGTAGTCCGCCTCTAGGGCCTCTAGAAAGACTGTGACCATTTCAATTTCGTCCATTGGAGGCTTTACCCTGGAAGCTTGTTCACGCCATTTGACAGCATATTTGCGGAAGCTTTTCGCGGTTTTCTTTTCCAAATTGGACAAAGAGTTTCTGTCGGGAGCGATGTCCACATTATACTGGAACTGGCGGACAAAATCTCGGGCCATATCGTCCCACACGTGCCAATGAATAATTTCTTGATCTGTATACCACTCAGAAGCGATTCCGGTGAGGCTTTCCCAAAAATAGGCCATTAGCAACTCCTCTTTTCCACCAGCGCCTCTCAACTGGTTGCAGTATTGTTTCAGGTGAGCAGCCAGGTATCCATGCCCGTCGTACTTTTCAAATTTTGGCCTCTTGAAGCCAGCTGGCAAGTGGACATGGGAAAACATACAGAGGTCAGAGTATGAGACACTCTTTTGGCCACTCAGACCTTGCATGTTTTAAGACTTTGTTCCAGGCTCTTCATCTTCCGAGCCATTTCCTCTTGCTCGGGATTTTTAACAACCTTTTCTTGTTCCACTGAGAGATCATATTGTGAAGGTTGAGTGAAAGAGTACGGGGTCACATATATTATTTCTGGTTGAAGTTGTGGACCCTGAAAGATGAACATTGGAGGCGGTGTCCTTGAAGCCTATGCCTGGGGGCGAACCACAGAAGGCATTGGAGGGTGCCCACATGGGATGAGCGGGTTGGGCACAGGGGCGTTGGTAACCTCGCCTGACCTGGGGATCAACTCAGAGAACCCAGGGATTGCACTTGGCAGTTCCCTACCATTAGACGAGGCGTCCCACATTTCCAATATGCGGAGATGCAACATTTTATTCTCTTCAGCAGCTGCTGATTCTAGCTGCATAATAGCCGATGTCAGGCTATCCTCAGGACCGATGATTGGTAGATTGCTTGCAAAGGCCATCTGTGCATTTGGATCTTATGAAGGAGGGGAGACTAGACTACCAATAAAACCAACCATCAAAATCTGGCTTGTTTGCACACCCAACAACCTTGTTAGTTTTGAAACATTTAACATATAGGAAATCGCACGTTGGGATGCAATGCACCTAACAGTTAAACGCTTCTACCATGTGTTTTAACGGTTGCATGTTTCATCCCGGCCTTGACTAACCTTTTTCACTCTGTACCTCTTTTCTTTATTTCTGCCTCTCTTTAATCACTCTTGATTTTTCATCTTGTTTTTGCCGCTCTTTTATTTTTTGCACTCTCTTTTTCTCTTTTTGTTTGTCACTTTTTATTTCTTGTCGCTTTTTTCACTCTTTTCTTTCTTTTCTACTCAATTTTTTTCAGTTTATTTTTCACTTAATTAATTTTATGGCTATGATCGAATCGGATGGGAATTGTCTACGTATCATGACGCCGCATGAATCAGATCTTGCATAGTTCGTGAAGAACAAATATGGAGTAAATAAACTAACTTTTTTTTTTTGGTTGGAATTTTTGAAAGAAATGCTTTAAAAGAAGAAAGAAAATATATTTTTTTATTTTGATTTTTGTTTTGTTTTTGAAAGAAAGACTTCTAAAAATTCATTTACTTTTGATTTGAACTTTGGGAAATTTAAAAGTAAAAAGAAAATATTTTTGTTTGAATTTTTATTTGTTTTCTCTTTTTCTTAAGAAGAAAGAAAATACTTTTGAATTTTGGATGTTGCCTCTTAATTTTCTAAAGAGGGACTTTTGATATTTTGAATTTCTGAGTTTTTTTTTTCTTTCTTTTTTCTCTTTGTTAATCTACGAAAGTACTTTCAAAAAAAGCGAAAATACTTTTGGACTTTTATTTCTCAATTTTTATGGACGTTTACAAAAGAAAGACTTCTAAAGAAGAAAAGAATATTCTTAGATTTTTGTTTCTAATTTTTTTTTTTTTGGGAAAAATACTTCAAAATGAAGGAAGCCCGTATTTTGGACCTTAATTTTTTTCATTATTTCATTTTTCCGTATGAAAGACTTCAGAAAGAAAGAAACTACTTTTTTTTGAGTTTAAAGAAAACTTTTTTTTTTTTGCATTTTCTAAGCAAAGATTTCTAAAGAAGGAACTAATAGGAAAATATTTTTGGATTTTTTAAAAATTGGGGTCGAAACCGATGAGGTTTGCCTACGTATCTCACATCCGGTGAGAATCAGGCCCGCGTAGTTCGGTCAGTTTTGACATAATTGTAAAAAGCATGATATTGACTCACTTTCATTTTTTTCAAGTACATTTTCCTCTTTTCAAAAATTTTGGCAGAGTTTCAAGGCATTTTCAAATGCTGGGATATTCAGAACCGGGTGAATTCTCTATCCTACCCCCACTCTTGGTTTTTCTCTTGATTTTCTTTTCCTAGCCGGTCAACACGCAAGCTGAAACAAATAAATATTCATATAGCACGTAGGATGTATCAGGATGGTCTTTTATTTTGGGTACACCTGACCTAGATGGACCAAACCCCTGTGTTGAGTCCCCAAGGTCAAATGCACGTGATGCAAATAAACGTTCCTACTAGAGATCCGGCATGAAGTTACGTTATTCTAAGTTTAAACCTGGGGTAGTGTTCTAGACCTGGTTTACTCGAGCGGACAAACTCGAGTCGAGGAGGGGGCAACGTACCGGGTGCACAAAAGTCTGCCCAGCCCCGTTCTATTTGGTATAACTCTAACAGAAAAGTGGGCCACACAAACGTGAGCACCTTTTTTCAGAAGACTCAGAAGGGAGGCGTAAGAAGACATTTAAATACAGTTCAAATAATATCAAAGCGGTAATTAAATTGCAATTAGCATATTAGGTCCACAAAATACAGTAATATCAACAATAAAGCCAAATAAAAATCACATTAATAAGCTCGAATTCTTGAACTCTGAACCAGAGATTCTGGGTTCGATCCCCAGCAGAGTCGCCAGAGCTGTCACACCTCCTTTTTACACCCCGAGGGTATATGGGAGTTTTTTCAATTAAAGTGACATTATTCGAAATGGGATTATTTAATTAATCAGAGTCGCCACTTGGGATAATTTAATTGGTGTCCCAAGTCACCGATTTATTTTAAAATCGCAAATCGAGGAAATTGTCGACTTTATTTAAAAGTCTGCTAACCAGAAATTCTAGATAATGAATTCTGTTAACCCGGGAGAAGGTGTTAGGCATTCCCGGGTTCCGTGGTTCTAGCACGGTCGCTTAACAATTTATACTTAGCTTAAATTGTCTAATTACCGTGACCAATTACTCACGGTGTTTGGCATAATTACTCAAATGCCCTTATTTATTACTAAAATACCGTGACCAAAGCTCACTCACACGCAGCGGCTCCGCCGAACCACCCCCATTTCGTCGCCGTGAAATCGATACACCACCATTGCAGCTCTTTTGGGTCTTGAATTTCCGAAATCTGAAATCTTTAATTTGTTGGAATTTTGAAAGTTGTTTGAGTTGGGAAGCTACACATTATTGAAAAACTGATTTCAATCCATTGTTATCAAAAAATCAGAAAATACAAGAAAACATTCCATTTCTTTTCTAGATTTTTGGGCACTATTTTGTGTCAATTTAAATACATAAAACTTTACTTCCTTGATTTGGGTATTTGGTTTTGAAGTCTGCTGTTTTTGAATCTTTATTGCACAAGTAGCAACAGATCTGTTTAGCACCGACAGATCTTGATATAGCACAGATCTCCCATTTCCGAATTTCTTCAGAGCAATTCAAGGATTCTCTGGTTTAGCACCGACAGATCTTCAATTCCCACTTTCCCATTTTCATAGGGAAGATATTATCTATTCGAAGTTGGTTCAGATCTGTTGTGTCTTTGTTCAGATCAAAGTTATTATCTTTTTCTCTTACTTGATTTTACTTTGATTTATCTAGCTGATTTTTCCAATCTGTTTAATTGAAAAGAGCAATCGTTTTGCTCTGCTTCTTTGCTAACCAGTGGTAGCGGCGATAGCTCCTTCTGGTTTTTGGGTCGTGGTATTTTCTGTGTTTTCAGGAATTCTCGGAGTATTGGAGACAAGTTGAGCGCACGAGCACTGGCTAAGGAGAGCAACCTGGGCGAGTGTCAGCAAGGGTGGTAGGAAGTGGGCGGGAGCATACAACTACATCGAGCACAACAAATCAGCCACAGGTTTTGTTATCGGGAGTTGGTACCTCCTGTTTTACTGTTTCCCTTTTGGTGTTAGCTAAATTACTGTTAATTTACTTCGCAATAGTTAAACCTTTAAACTAGGATACTAGTTACCACGTGTTTCCTTCTAGTTTGATTTGTGTACGTTGTGTACTAGCGAGTATTTTCTAGATTGTTGTAGGTGTAGTGGCTGCAGTCTGGGATGATAGAATAAGGGCATGTCCTCGGGTGGGGCGGAGTGTGGGGTGGGGTTCAGGGGGTGGGTCGGGTAGCAGGGGAGGTAGAGGGGGCAAGGGAGCCTATAAGTTGAGAATCGGGTCATGGAACATAGGTTCACTAACGAGTAAATCCATAGAGTTGGCAAAAATCCTGCAGAAGAGGAAGATTAATATAGCGTGTGTCCAGGAGACTAGGTGGGTCGGATCGAGGGCGAAAAATGTGGATGGGTATAAGTTGTGGTACTCTGGTGTCCTGAGGGGTAAGAATGGAGTGGGTATCCTGGTAGATAGCCATCTTAGGGAGTCCGTGGTGGAGGTCAGACGAGTGAATGATAGGCTAATGACTATTAAGTTGGTGGTGGGTGAGGGTACTTTAAATGTCGTTAGCGCGTACGCACCACAAGCAGGCTTGGATGAGGATATTAAAAGGCAATTTTGGGAGGGGTTGGATGAGATTGTTCGTAGTATACCGCCTTCTGAGAGGTTATTCATAGGAGGAGATTTCAATGGTCATATTGGGTTATCTGCAGGTGGGTACACTGAGGTGCATGGCGGATTTGGTTTCGGAGAGCGGAACGGAGGGGGCATTGCGCTGTTGGACTTTGCCAAGGCTTTCGATCTAGTCATTGCAAACTCGAGTTTTACGAAGCGGGATGAACATTTGGTTACTTACCAAAGTTCGGTGGCGAAGACTCAGATTGACTATCTCCTCCTCAGGAGATGCGACAGAAGGTTGTGCGAGGACTGCAAGGTTATCCCAGGTGAGACCCTCTCAACGCAGCATAGGCTTTTGGTGATGGACATTTGTATTAGGATAAGGAGGAAGAAGAGGTCAGTACGAGGACGCCCCAGGATTAGGTGGGGCGCCTTAACTAAGGATAAGGCTAAAGAGTTGGAAGGAAGGCTATCGGCAATGGGAGCTTGGAGAAGTAGTGGGGACGCAAACACAATGTGGTCGACGACGGCGGACTGTATAAGAAAGGCGGCGAGAGAGGTGTTAGGGATATCTACGGGCCACTATGGTGGACACAAAGGAGATTGGTGGTGGAATGCAGTGGTCCAAGGTAAAGTGGAAGCAAAGAAGGCGGCTTACCTAAGGTTAGTAGGGAGCACTGACGAGGAGGAGAAGAGAGAGAACAGTCAAAGGTATAAGGTAGCTAGGAAGGAGGCGAAGATGGCAGTGACGGAGGCTAAGACGACAGCTTTTGCTCGTCTGTATGAGGAACTAAGGAACAAAGGTGGGGAGAAGAAGTTATTCCGACTCGCTAAGGCGAGAGAGAGGACAACTCGGGATCTGGACCAAGTGAGGTGCATAAAAGATGATGACGGCAAAGTTTTGATGGGAGATGACCAGATTAAGAGGAGGTGACAGACCTACTTTCATAAACTTCTAAGTGAAGAAGGGGATCAGGATACTATACTTGGGGAATCGAGGAATGCCGACAGTCACCATGAAGTAAGTAATTGTAGGGACATTGAGATCGATGAAGTCATGGAGGCAATGCGTAAGATGAGAAGGGGCAGAGCTACCGGGCCAGACGAAATTCCGGTTGAACTGTGGAGGTGTGTGGGTAGAGCAGGCTTGGAATGACTTACTGCATTGTTTAGTGTTATATTCAAGACTAATAGAATGCCTGAAGAGTGGAGGTGGAGTACAATGGTCCCGCTGTATAAGAACAAAGGTGATGTCCAGAGCTGTAACAACTATAGGGGCATCAAATTATTAAGTCATACCATGAAAGTTTGGGAGAGAGTGGTAGAAATGAGAGTGCGAAGGACGGTGTCTATTTCAGACAACCAGTTCGGGTTCATGCCGGGACGATCTACCACAGAAGCTATCCACCTTATTAGGAGGATGGTGGAACAGTACAGAGATAAGAAGAAGGATCTCCACATGGTGTTTATTGATCTGGAGAAAGCGTACGATAAGGTTCCTAGGAAGGTCTTATGGAGCTGCTTAGAGGATAAAGGGGTCCCGAGTAACTATATTAGGGTGATTAAAGACATGTATGATGGAGCTAAGACTCGGGTTAGGACAGTAGGAGGCGACTCTGAACACTTTCCAGTTATTACGGGGTTGCACCAAGGGTCTGCGCTCAGCCCATTCCTATTTGCCCTGGTGATGGATGCACTGACTCATCATATTCAAGGGGAGGTTCCATGGTGCATGCTATTTGCTGATGACATTATTCTAATTGACGAGACAAGAGGCGGCGTCAACGAGAGGCTAGAGATTTGGAGACATGCTCTTGAGTCTAAAGGTTTCAAGTTGAGTAGGACGAAGACGGAATACCTCGAGTGCAAATTTGGAGTTGAGCCGACGGAAGCGGGAGTTGAAGTGAGGCTTGACTCTCAAGTCATTCCCAAGAGAGGTAGTTTCAAGTACCTTGGATCGGTTATGCAGGGGATCGGGGAGATTGACGAGGATGTCACACACCGTATAGGGGTGGGGTGGATGAAGTGGAGGTTAGCGTCGGGAGTCTTGTGTGACAAGAAAGTGCCACCGTTACTAAAAGGTAAGTTTTATAGAGCAGTGGTTAGGCCTGCCATGTTATATGGAACTGAATGTTGGCCGGTAAAGAACTCACACATCCAGAAGATGAAAGTAGCAGAGATGAGGATGTTGAGGTGGATGTGCGGGCATACAAGGATGGATAAGATTAGGAATGAAGATATTCGAGAGAAGGTGGGTGTGGCCCCCATGGAGGACAAGATGCGGGAAGTAAGACTCAGATGGTTCGGGCACATTCAGAGGAGGAGCACTGATGCACCGGTGAGGAGGTGTGAGCGACTGGCTGTAGTGGGCACGCGGAGAGGTAGAGGAAGACCTAAGAAGTATTGGGGAGAGGTGATCAGACAGGACATGGCGCGACTTAGGATTACTGAGGACATGGCCCTTGATAGGGAATTATGGAGGTCGAGCATTAAGGTTGTAGGTTAGGGGAGAGTGAATATTTCTACAGCACAATAGAGGGAGACTATCCAGTTAGGAGTTAGACTAGGAATGTCATTGGTCGTCTATTGATGCAGGGCTTTCCCTTCTAGTTGTACTATACCAGCCATCTATTTCGTATTTCGTATTTTGTATCCTGTATTTCATATTTCATATCTCTTATATATTGTTGTTGTTATTGTTGTTATTTTTATTACGCATTTTTATGGCACTAATATATCATCTCCTATTGCTTTTTTGAGCCGAGGGTCTCCTGGAAACAGTCTCTCTACCCTTCGGGGTAGGGGTAAGGTCTGCGTACACATTACCCTCCCCAGACCCCACTTGTGGGATTATACTGGGTCGTTGTTATTGTTGTTGTTGTTAAATTGTCTAATTACTTATTTTAGAACCTATGTGCATTTATCTTTTTACCGATTTTAATGCTTGATTATTCGTAATGAAAGAATTGAGTTACGCATATGTATACCCATTTCGTTTGGCGCATCAAAAATCATGTCACGCGTAAGTATCCACAATTAATCACGCTTTATTAATTATTAAGAAAGTTTTGATCGAAGTTGCACGAACGCATACCCCGATATATTTTTTTAGACTTAAATTCGCAATTATGTTACGCGAACGTATACATAATCACGATAATAGATTAAGTCACACCTAAAGTATTTTCTACAAATATTCACTTTTTAAATCGTAATTGTGTCACGCAAACGTGTACACAATTAATAACATTTTATTATTATTATTAAGAAGGTTTAGCCTAAAGTTGCGCGAACGCATACCTTGGTCTTAATTTTGGAACCCGTAATTATGTCACGTGAACTTCGAAAATCCTAAAGATTTACCTACCCGAGTATGGTAGGCCTAAGCATGCTCCTAGTGGGAAAATAATAAAAATAAAATTATTAGAACATTAAACCGAATTCTTTCATTTTTATACCCGTACCCCACGACCCGATTTTAAGTAGTCTAAACTAAGAACGAATCAAACAAACAATATTAGACAGACTCGTAGACGAAATATCTGAACATCCATAATAAAGATAGAAGATTACAGAAGGAAATTGATATAAGTAGGAGTATATGGGATAACAAATTGAAAATCTAGCATAACAAAATGATATAAGTAGAATCAACCATCTACGAGGAAATTGCAGCAGTATCCTACACCCAAAACTATGAGCAACAATCTATATCTGTATGTGTTTATAAATATTATTGTTTTACTCTCAAGTCATTGGACCAGTATGTTGCAGAAGAGATAAATTTCAAAGATTGGTAAGTATACACAATCTCACTTAAAACCCCAAACAACCCAGTAATTAAAGATTCATTAGAATCAGAAAGTTAAACTAAAAGCTAGCAATTTTGAACTAATCTGCAGAGAAGGACTCTTCCTTTTTGTAGAGGTAAACTAGCAATTAAAAATTCAATAAAATCAGGAAAAAAAACTATTAATCTAAGAGCCAGTAGTTAAAGATTCCACAGACCCAAAATGAATGTTCACCAATAAACAAAAATCCCATACTGGGACCAAACAAACTCAAGGAAACAAAGAAGTTCTGATTATCAAAGAAAAATAGAACAAAAATTTCGATACTTGCCGAAGGGACCGCAAGCGACTGGAACCAAAGAGAATCGCTAACCGGTGTCTGACCAGTGACCTCGCCTTGGACCTCGACGACCCCGACTCAAACTGGAACTCTCTAAATCGGTGGTTTCGGCTGATTTTCGCGAGTTTGATGGGATTTTGGAGTAAGTAGCGACTGTTTCGGGGAATCGTTGCCGGATTTCCGGCGAGCTTGGTGATGCGACGGCTGTGTGTGTGGTTGAAGAGGGATTTCGCCGATTCTCTGTTGAAGAAGACGTCCAGGGGAGGGTCTATTCTTTTAGGTGTTCTGCTCGTTGAGGAAGATGAACGGGGTCCTCCATTTTTGGTTTTTGCGGTTGTTTCCTTAAGGTCTTCGGTGAAGAAGACCAAGTTTTGGGGTGGGGGGTGGGGGGGGTTTCATTTTTGGTGTTCTCCAAAAATGAAGGAGGAGGAGAAAGGTTGCAGGTCTTTAGACTAAGGTCCTTTTTATATATCTAAGTTTTTTTTTTTTAATTAAAGGGTAGTGGATTGCTGATGGGTTCAAGTGTAATTGATTTTGGATTTGGGTTAACTTGGGGAAGAATTGGACCAATTTGATACAAAGAATTAACCCAAATTCATATTAAAATCCTTTTTTTCAATAACCTCTTTTATTCCTTTTTCCTTTTGTTTTTTCTTTTTTTCTTTTTCTTTAATTAAAATCCTAAATTATCTAATTTGTAAAATTAAACTAATTATCTAATTACAAAAGTTATAAAAATTACTTAATCTTACATTAAAAAGAGAAGGATCACTAATCTAATAATTAAAAGGTAAAAATGGGCCATTTAAGTAATTTTTATTTTTAAATAAATAAATAATTAACCAATTAATCCTAAAAAGATAAAAACAAAACATAAATGCAATGCATGATATTTTTTCACATCTTTCATGATTTTTAATGAAAATTAAACATGCACAGCAAACAATTAATAAAATCCCACAAAAATCCTATAAAATGGCAAATAACTAAAAAAATCTATTTTTCTTGGATTTTATAGGAGTAATTCATATAAGGCAAAAATCACATGCTCACAACAATTATATGAAACGCATCACGTGTAAACTGTACTTCATGGTCAAAAACCTTTAATATCACTGAATTGGGGTCATTGCTTACAATTTCTGAAAGCAACACACAATGAATAAGTTTAAAATAGAATTTCACACTTTGTAATCGGAAAATGTTTCCGAAAATACCATCCCCCAACTTCTTCCATTGCCTTTTCGACAAGAAACTTTTTATTGTTTCTTTATACTGTAAATCTCCTTTCCAATAGCTATTCGGATTACGCCAAATATCAAACTCGAAAATACGATCTCCTTCCATTAGCACACTACAAAGAAGGAAAAACAACATAAGAAATTAGGACTAAAATCCAGGACCTAAGTAAAATGCATCTTAAAGTTAAGGACTTACAAGTTCAAAAGTTAAGGACACTTTGTCCTGAACTTCAAGTTTAAAGTTCAAAAGTTAAGGACACTTGGTCCTTAACTTAGAGTTCCAAGTTAAAAAGTTAAGGACACTTGGTCCAGAAGTTTGAGTTCCAAGTTCAAAAGTTAAGGACACTTGGTCCTGAATTTCAAGTTTCAAGTTCAAAAGTTAAGGACACATGGTCCTGAACTTCGACTTCCTAAGGTCAAAAGTTAAGGACACTTGGTCCTTAACTTTTATAGAAGCACAGTTAACTAAAAATTCATAAACACAGTTAGCTTATGAATTTGTACGACTATTGTTATGAAATATCCTTACATAATTAAATATATTGATTAAACCACAAACACATTTCAATACAAAAAAGCTCTGAATAACTTCCTAACAAAAATCCGCTCATTATTCCACTCTGAATCAAGTTATATTCAATATTTTTGAAATTTCACACATACTTGATGCCAAACACAACATTGATCGCCATTATAGTTATACAAAAAGAAAAATACATAAAAGCAAAATAAAACACATACCAGTTTGTTGGCTCGATGCAGAGAATATGACAAAGGAGAAGAGATTAAATGCAACAAAATACACGTAGAGAATCGCTGGGCAAGAACAAAATCGAACAATGATTCGCATGCAAGGAACGAGACTAATACAGAGGGAGCGAAATTTTGCTTCTGAAATTTTGGGTATGATATTTTGGCTTTGAAGCGTATAAAGGAAGGGTTTGAGAATAAAAGAAATAGAAGGAAGGGTAAAAACGTCTTTTTGTATTAATTTTAATAGAGTGGTGACTATTTTTGTTCAGCATTAGAATTAGTGGATAAAAAATAAACACCACCTTATTTAATGGCTACCACACGCCATTTTTACTTCCCCCGAAACAGTAGTAACTTCCAAGTAGAAAAGATTTGCAATACCTTCCCGAACAGGGAAAAAAGCATTCTTTAAAACGAATGAAATTTCAGTCTTGTTTAAGCAGCATCACATAAAATACCAATGATCCTCTCTCTCCTTTTCGTTGGTTTTATTTTCAAAGTACTTGTATTTGTTATACTGGAGGGTAATATCATAAAAAAAAAATCGTTTACCAGGACCTTAATAGAGCATATTCTTTTAAGATTACTGCTATCGCTTCTTCTATCCACCAATAGTTTCGAAAAGTGTCAAAATCAGGTAATATATTGACTATAATAATACTTGCCATTTCCCATCATTTATGTACAGAATCTGTTAGTCCTCCCCACAGTAAATGCTTGTTAACGAACCCCTTAGCAACAAGTATATATGTACATCACACTATGTTCCACCCTCACTGCCCGAGCGGGTTGTGCTCTTGGAAAGTAACATATCTTTCAATTGTGTGTAAGTTTTGAGCTCCTCCAATGCGTCAGATGCCTTTCTAGGAACATAGAACCCTGATGCAGTGCCAGTTTCTCCCTCTACTTCTGTCTTTACAGAACGCGAGGTATAACAGCTAGAATCTTGACGCAAAGGGGGAGCAGTCCTCAGCATGTGAACAAGGGCACCTACAGCAGCGTCTTGAGATTTTCTGGTTCTTGCAGATGCTTGAGAAGATGTGTCTGAACCTTTTTTTGAATCAAGGGTCTCTCTGCATAACAAGAACAATAAACACCTGTTGAGTTGAAAAAGTAAGAAAGGCAAAACTGAAGATGTGAAAAACTATGACAAACTCTTAGCTTGTTGTCTGTCAGCAAAATTTGGTTGGATGTAAGATCTCTACCCTAACATAATTACTCCATTTAAGGCAATCAAGATAAAAATGGATCTCAAGTCATATCAAACTCCTGAAAAGGGAAGTTGAAAGCCCAACTTGAACTGATTTTAAAGTACTTCGCGATCAGATTCGTCTCCAATCTATCCCGTGTTCCTTACCACAAGTCAAATCTTCCATGCTTCAGTTTTTTAGCTCACTATTACTCCCTCTAGCACTGGGACACATATATGCCAATAGTTTCCATTTTCAACTTTCTTAACCTTGCCTGTTAACTGTGCTATTTTTCTGCTTCTTCAACTCTTGGAAGTACTGTCTGGATTCCGCTAAATCTTACCAAGCCACTAACCAACCCAACCACAAAAAACTATTCTTTCCAATGAACTGGAAACAGCAACACCCAAAACTTGGGACCCCGGAAAATTTCCAGCAGCTCCAAATGAAGTCAGCGCATGCAGTGTGCTCTTTTGAAGTCAAAAGACTAAGGCTTCCTTTTGAGCCATCATTTAGGGGCCAGACACCAAAATAAAGTTTAAGGAGGCCCTCAACAACGGCAAAAACAGCTTATATTTTCTCCTTCAGTAATTTGATATGTAAGAATTGTGATAAGTACTAAACAAATATTCAATAACGTAAATTATGCTAGGGTCAAAGGAGCATATTACTTAATTAGTTTGACAGAAATCCTTATCTGAGAAAATTCGTCCCAAATTCCAATCCCTATGGAACCTATCAAATATCAACAGGAAGCAACTTGCTCATAATTCTCCTCCCATAGTATTAGAGTTCTAAACCTGCACTTTTTGAGTCGCTAGTTGAGAACCCAATCTATGAGTCCAATGCGACCTCAAACCAGTTAAACAAGTGAAACCAATGAAAAACAGAAAAAACTGCAGGACAAGAAAGATCCAAACAATCACTTTAAAGAACAATAAAGGACTTGAAAAGAAACAAGGAGGGTTATTTTTCTCTTTTCTTCTAGTAAGGAAAGAAACAAAGTAAGTTATATCAGTCGATTAGGGGTGTCAAATGGCGGGTTGGGCTGATTTTGGGTGGGTCAAAATGGGTTGAGTCAATAAATGGATGGTCAATGACCCGCCCAAAAGTTACGGGCTGGTTAAAGATGGGCTAAAATTTGAGTCAAAACCCAACCCGCCCAACTCTTATCAAGCTTTAATCAATGTGTTGTTTTTTTATCAATTATTTAATTATCAAATAAGACTTTCTTTTGTTATAGTCATATACAACACATCAAACGAAAAAGAACTATTTTTAAGATCTTTAAGCAAAGTTACTCATGGATCAATTTGGGCTAAAAATCAGCCCAACTTTAGATGGGCTGCGCTAGGTCAAGATGGGTTGAATTCAACAAATAAGCGGGTTGAGCGGGACAAATAGGTTTAGGCTCAAATTGCCACCCCTACAATCAATAAAGGAAAACTGATGTGATTCTCAGTTACCGAAAATCAAATGTGTCCTCAAGGAAACTTACTGAGAAAAAGAAAATAAGAAATAATAGTGTCCATGCGGGCAAATGGGATTCCCCAATATATTAGCAAAAGGAAGTTCTTCTCCGAACAAATCTTAGGCTTCTACATATCTGATGTGCCCTCAAGTTCAAATGATATATCACCAATACAGCTAAAATATTTTTTTTGTTGTAGAATGTATCATTAAGCACTATATGCATATTCACAATTCCAGATAATATATAGCATCAGAGAACTAATAAACATTCTGTCTAACACTTGAAAGTGCTAAATTAGGATGGTAACCAAAAATCTCCTCTTTTCATAGAACTAAAAATGAAAAATTGGGCACAAAGTACCATTGCTATTTCACCAGTCTCTACTATCATTGCTATTTCAGCACAAAGTATCATGACAAATTGAACCTTTTATCCCATAATGATCAACCAAATACGTTTGAGATATTTGTCAATCAAATCAGAGGAAAGAGGAGAAAAATACAAAAGAATTTGTGAACTAGTTCATAAGCAACCATTACTATTATGCAATTGCATACCATTTTGCCATCCTTAGATGGCCTGTCAAGAATCCCAATGATGGAAAATGAAGTATAACTTGAGAATTGCTATACCATCATATGCTATAAAGACAGAAAGGAGAGGAAGAACCTAGCTCAAAAGTATAAAGCCAAATGGCAGTTGTTCTAGTTGCTTTTGGCCAGCCGAATTACTGGGAGGCGGTGGAAGAGAATGCAAATGCTAACATGAAAATTGCAAGCAGTAGATTAGTGCTGCTGCTAGTGAGAGAGGGAAGGAACTTTGGGTAGAGTTGGTAAAATAACCCTTTGAGCAACAGATTGAGTTGATAGAAGAATGGGATTATTGCACTTAAAAGTTGTCAAGGGTGTGAGGCTTCCAAACAAGTGATAAGTTTCCTGTTTCCAAAAGGCTTTGAGAGAAGGGAAGCAACACTCACAAATGTTGTTCTTGATTCCAAAAATAGAGGAAAAAATTACTACAACCAAACAACCCTAAACTAAAGCTTCAGCAGTTGCAAGGTTAATAAACTGCAGGCCAACAACTGAAAAAATATGGTTATGGTATACGAGAGACATCCGGAAAAAGATTTGCAGACAACATATCTGAAGAACTTTGCATGGAAAAAGATTCATTTTCTGTTCTCATTGAATCTTATTTACGCTTCTAATAAAAACATCCTCACGAGTCTAGTTTTATAAGATTGTATCTACTTTTGGGATACTTAACAAGATAACATCTAGGAGTTTTGAAGTTCTAGCATGTCCTAAAGAGAATTCTTTTATGAGCTCTGAAAAATTAGTAACTATAATATATCCATATTGGTGTGTAAAATGTGTGTCGTATGCTCACCACAACTGCCTGGTTTTGTTTGGCAAGGAACCACTTTTTCAGTAGATTTTACCACTTCATCCAACTTTTTGAATCAAATTCACTTATTTCACGCAAGAGACAAACCTTAAAAGCACAAACTTAAAAGTATGCAGGTAAAACAATAGTAGGTGTTTTTTCCCACTTAGTCGAAGTTTACATGCATAAATAGACTCCATTAAATTTTAAAGTAGCATAGCACTCACAAAGTAATAAATAATCTAGAAAATAGGTGATATATAAAGGGCAGATCAAAGATTAAAAGGCCAGAAGAAAGTGGAGAACTTTTGAGGACAGAGTAAAAAGGAAAGAGGGGATAAAATATAGCTAGCTACACATCAGCTCCTCATCTCAAGGAGAACAACGACAGTAATGTAAAGCAAAAATTGGATAGACCTAAATTAGCTGATATCTAAGCACAAAATGAGGAGCTTACAACCTTGGAATCAATACCATATTATTGCTATATCCTTTCATTAAATGAAAAGGGAATGATTGTTGACATTCTTCCCAATAGTTTACATATTGGATTTTTTAGTTGAAAAAGAACTTCAAGTTGAAAATTCATGTCTAAAATGAGAATGATAGCTTCATGGCCCATTCACTGTGGAAATGCTAACTTTGTCCTCACAGTACATCAAAAGCTCAATTCCCAATACTATCTGAAGCCCAGTTTCTTATGATGTCCAACCTGTTGAACTATATGGCCACATAACTGGCTATAAAACCAATTATCTAATGTCAGAGGCAGAGCAATACACATAGCAATTTTGTAGTGCAACAGATACAACAACAACAACAACAACGACCCAGTAAAGTCCCACTAAGTGGGGTATAGTGCAACAGATACAAATAGGGATTAAAGAGAGAGTAGATATGCTTAAGAGCTCTAAGAGAGCAATAGATGTGAGCCTTTTATACATCAGTTGTGTAATTAGATTTTCTGTGAGGTCTTGTGTCTTTGGTATCTAGAAGGTGGCCAAGACATTAGATCCTCTTCAGATGTATTAATTTTCTTTGTTATGGTAATATTTTACAGTAGTTACCAAAAATAATGACAGATAAACTTTGAAGAAAATGAATGCAGAGATGTACTGTTTATATGAAGAAGAATACTTCTACAGATATGGTATGCTGTAGAAAAAATTACCTGGCTCTAGAATCCGCATTATCAACATCATCAACTATAAAAGGACAAGAAAAATCACAGTCATCCAAGTCATCCTGAACAGATAATCTGCTAGAACTTCTAGAAAACCCAACACGTGGTGAACCACTTGAAGATAGTAAACCTGAAAACCGTCCTGAATCGTCTCTAGCATCTGTAGACACCTGAAAAAGAAGCACACAAACGAAAGTTAGCAGCTGGCTGAAAAAGAGCTCAACCAGATCCTATTTTTAAATAAAAATATTAACTAGAAAATGCACACATTTAGTAAAACGTAGAAACTGCCCACCTTTTGTCCAGGATTAGTAGTCCCGGTATCTGACTCTGGAGCCCTTAGCAAATCCACTTTTCTCGATGACCTGATTCCAGAAGGGGATTCATGGGATGAAGAATCGTGCTTTGTGCTTCTAGGCGACATAGGTGGGAGAGAATGCCTGTTTGGATCAGACAAATTAGGAGATATGTGTTTGGAACTTCTGTCCATCAATGGATGAGGGATACTGACAGGACCAGTTTCTGAACGCAAACGAGTCTGCACAGGATTTGCACCTGAGAAATATGTGGGTGGAGAAGGAGATGGAGATGGAGATGGTGAAAATGGAGGGGAAAGCTGGTCGTCATCATAATTAGTTGCTTTGTGGAGAGTGGGCAATCTGTAGTTAGGTGGAACCCTCTGTCCATACACATCACTGGGCGAAGTTGAAAGCTCATATGGTGCACGGTACAAAGGTGGAGATCCTACATATGGCTGAGGTAAAGAAGGTGCCCTGAGGAGACCACTAGTCCAACTTTGTGGACGCTGAACTGGTGCTGAAGAAGATGACTGTGTCCTTCTCAATGAACCACCCTTATCCATTGAGGTAGAAGGGAATGACCTCATAGGGTCAGTGAGTGGACTGCCAACATAATCTGTAATGATCTCAGGCGGAAAGGATGCAGAAATCTCCAGATTGAAGTCCGCCAAATTTTCCCGATATGTCACAGATAAAGAAAGTCTGCCTTGCTGGGAATCAACTGGAATAAAAGTATATTGCTTCATCAACGCCTCCGCTGCCCTTGAGAATGGCTCACTAAATGAAGACACTTTATAATTGATATCAAAATAACAACTATGACTTGACAATGATAGTTTCCTGAAGGCCTTGAATGCAGGCAGGAGCCTCATCATTGAATAAAGCGAGCGGAGTAGTATAATGCATTTCTTGTATGTTTTTTTGAAAGAGGAATCACCCATGTGCGGAACCATTGACCTCCGATTCTCACATTGTACAACCCACCTCTCCACAACAGTTTCTGTATATCCTCCTGCAAATCCTGTACTCGAATCGTGCTCCAATGAAGTACTAGATTTATCCTGAACAAGTATTATATCTATTATCATGGGTTCCACCAAATTCCGGTGCAACTGATTCAAGTTATCAAGAACAGCAGGACGATCTCCCAACACCAAATTGAACCACCTGTCACTCTTCTTCACTTCCCCACTACCACCATAAGGTCGTATCGAAGGAACCCTTGAGTCCAAAATAATATGCAAGCTCTTAAGAAGAAATTGAGCAAGTATTTGCTCAAATCTTCCATGTTCACCCCCCTGTGGGTTACTCTGAAAATCCATTTCTGTCTTTCAAAACAGATAACCACAACTATTTTTGGTCCTCAGCCATGTACAATTTGGTCCAGTACATTATAACTTCCAAATAATGGATAGACAAAACAGATAACCGACTGACTATTTGCTCCGTCATGTGGGCCACTATGTTTTGATATTGAACCTAAAAATATATAGAGAGAGATCAAACAAAAGCTATGTAAAACTCAAGACCAAAGTAGTTTTCCGATTGAGGCATAGTAGTTCTTGACTAATTATATCAAAATAAAAAGAATCCGACAACCTCGACAAATATCAAAAGATGTTCAAGGAGCAGGTCGAAAAAATCATACACAAATATATTAATATGAGAATTGACACGTGAACAGAACAAGAGAAAGCAAATAAAATTTGGAAATTAGAACTGCTAAAATAGAGTACATAATTAGACGATAAGACTTAATCAACTATAGAATTGATTAACAAAAATAGCATCATGAGAAATATGGACTTACTTAAGAGAATAAAAGTTTGAGAGCAGCGACGAAGAGAGAAACCACAGGGTCGGAGATAATAAGAAGCAAATGGAAGAGAGAGAGAAATTCCGTATAGCGAGTGGCCCGCTAGGGAGAGAGCAGAAAGAGACCACATGTATATATATGTGGACTACTGAAGTAGTAAATTTCTCAGTTTTTATTGAAACAAAATGGTAATAATTGTAAAAAGTTGAAGGAAAACCAAAAGTCAAGAGTTTCCTTGTAGTTTCGAGGGACAAACTAAAAGGTTACAATTTAATTCTTCATTCTGTAAATTCAAATCCCCAAATGTTCAGTTAATTACTGTGGTTAGTAGTCCCTCCGGTCCACAATAACTGATAAATTTGCTTTGGACATATTCATTAAAAAAATACTAAATTCTAAACGAAAATAGTTAGTGTGACTAAACTGTCATTCATTAAATGTTGTATCATAGTTATAGCAGCACTTACTTTTCTTCTCAAATGTGAGAAGTAAATAACTTTTTAAGGATATGTACATAAGGGTAATTTTGGCCTCCGAAATCAATAACACAGGCCCTCAACATCTCGTTAAGGATCTTAATAGTCCACTCGGACTGTCCATCGTGTGAGGGTGAAATGCAGTACTCAGATCCCCTACTGCCCAACTCACGCTTAACAACTCTCCAAAAGTGTGATGTACACTGAATGCCCCTATCCGATATGATGGAAATGGACACACCACGCAAATGGACAATTTCTCTAATGTAGATCTGAGCCAACGTCTCTGATGTGTAAGAAGTCATCACCAGAATGAAATGCGCGGACTTAGTCAATATGTTCAGAATAACCTAAATAGTATTAAATCTCTTTAAAATCCGTGACAGTACCACCACAAAGTCCATAGTAATGTGCTCCCAATTCTACTTCAGTATAACCAATTATGTTCTCATATTTCTACTCTAGTATAACCAATCTCTAAGTACCAATTGGTTTCTAATGCTCATACTAGACCTACTAACAATTCAAATACCACAAAACATGAGAATAGCCACCTCTTTAGCACCACATTGTAACAGCGCATCCTTAAGGACAAAAACTGGGTATTATTATACTGGCACGCCTTAATGCGCTCAAACAGACACTATTGCACAACAACATAAGAAATAACTCTGCTAGGCTCGGGAATATCTAATTTCACAAATCGTTTGGCTAAAGCCTGAACATTTATAGACAAAAACCTCTCTACTACTTGAATAAATGCCAAACTACCCATGCTCTCCGATTTTCTACCCAAGAAATCATCTACCATATTAGCCTTCCCCAGACAATACAAAATACTGATATCATAATCCTTCAACAACTCCAACCACTCTGCAACCTCAAATTCAAATCCTTTTGGTTGAACATATGCTGAAGACTCTGATGATCAGTGTAAACCTCAAAAGACATGGTATACAAGTAATGCCTCCAAATCTTGAATGTGGCGCAATAGCTACCAACTACAAATCATGCACTTGATAGTTCTTCTTATGGGGCTTCAATTGGTGCAGCTCGTAGACAATTACCCTACCATCATGCATAGCAGTCTTGAGTTTCTGAAATCTCTCCTCATACTCCTCAAACCATCTAAAGGGAGTGTCCTTCCGAGTCAACTTGGTCAATGGAGCATCAATAGATGAAAACCTTCCAGAAACGATGATAGTAACTAGCTAAATCCAAGAAACTCATGATCTTTATAGCGATAGAAGGTCTGGGTCAACCCTGAACTGCCTCAATCTTCTTTAGATCCACCTTGATACCATCACTAGACACTATGTGGGCCAAGAATGCCACTGAATCCAACCAAAACTCACACTTGGAGAACTTAACATACAACCTCTTCTCCCTCAGAATCTGAAGCACAATCCTTAAATGTTGCTCTTGATCTTAAGTACTACGAGAATACACCAAACAACAACAACATATCCAGTAAAATCCACTAGTGGGGTCTGGAGAGAGTAGAGTGTACGCAGACCTTATCCCTACCCCAAAAAGGATAGAGAGACTGTTTTTTGGAGACTCTCGGCTCAATAAGAGAGACAATAATAATAGAAAAGAAAAGGCATGTAACAACAAAAGATGCCAGAAAAAAAATAACAACAACGAATAAGTGAAAGGACAATAATACAAAACTATGCAAAACAACAATGTGAACACAACATAGACCGCTAACAAACCTAAACAAAGCTCTATCAGACTACCCAGTATAAAGAGGGAAGAACTCTCGATTACCCCCTAGCCTACCACCCTAATGCTCGACCTCCACATGTTCCTATCAAGAGCCATATCCTCGGAAATTTGAAGTCGCGCCATGTCCTGCCTGATCACATCACCCTAATAATTCTTAGGCCACCCTCTGCCTCTACTCGTACTTGCCAAAGTCAATCGCTCACACCTTCTAACTGGTGCATCTAGGCTTCTCCTCCGCACGTGTCCAAACCATCTAAGTCGCGCTTCCCGCATCTTGTCGTCCAAGGGAGCCACGCCCACCCTCTCTGAAATATCTTTATTCCTAATCTTATCCAGCCTAGTGTGCCCATACATTCATCTCAACATCCTCATTTTTGCTACTTTTATCTTCTAGATATGTGAATTCTTGATTGACCAACATTCAGCTTTATACAACATGGCCGGTCTAACCACCGCTCTATAGAACTTACCTTTGAGTTTCGGTAGCATATTCTTGTCACATAGGACTCCAGATGCTAACCTCCATTTCATCTACCCCACCCCAAGACCATTTGTAACATCCCCGTCGATCTCCGCATCTCCTTGGATAATTGACCCCAAGTACTTAAAACTTTCTCTCTTGAGGATGACTTGTGAGTCAAGCCTGACTTCCACATCCGCTTCCCCCGTCACGTCGCTGAACTTATATTCCACATATTCCGTCTTAGTCTTACTCAACTTGAAACCTTTAGACTCCAGGGCCTGCTTTCATACCTGTAGTCTCCCAATCATGCCACCCCGTGTCTCATCAATCAGAACTATATCATCAGCGAACAATATACACCATGGCACCTTTCATTGGATATAGTGTGACAGTGCGTCCATCGCTAGAGCAAATAAGAATGGGCTGAGCGCAAATCCTTGGTGTAACCCCACAACAACCGAAAAAGGCTCTAAGTCACCTCCCACAGTCTTAACTCGGGTCATAACTCCATCATGCGTATCCTTTATTGCCCTAATGTAAGCCATATGCACACCTTTTACCTCCAGAAACCTCCAAAGGACGTCCCTAGGAACCTTGTCATACGCCTTTTCTAGGTCAATAAACACCATATGCAAATCCCTCTTCCTATCCCTGTATAGTTCTACCAACTTCCTAATAAGGTGGATAGCTTCCATAGTAGAATGACCCAGCATGAACCCGAACTGGTTTTCTGATATAGACACCGCTCTCCTTATCCTCCCTTCCACCATCATCTCTCACACTTTCATGGTATGACTAAGGAACTTGATACGCCTATAGTTGTTACAAATCTGGATATCCCCTTTGTTCTTATACACTGGAACCATTGTACTCCACTGCCACTCATCAGGCATCCTTTTTATGCTGAAGATAACATTAAACAACCTAGTCAACCACTCCAAGCCTGCTCTACCCGCATATCTCCAAAACTCTACTAGAATCTCGTTTGGTCCAGTCGCTTTTCCTCGACTCATCTTACCCATCACACCCACGACCTCCTCAACCTTAATGCACCTACAATACCTAAAGTCTCGGTGACTCTCGAATTTCCCCAATTGCCCTAATACGATGTTTCCAACCCCCCTCTTCATTTAGAAGTTTATGAAAGTACGACTGCCATTTTTGCCTAATCTGGGCCTCTTCCATTAATACTTGACCGTCCTCGTTTTTGATGCACCTAACTTGATCCAGGTCATGAGCCTTCTTCTCTCTCACTTTGGCCAATTGAAATAACATCTTTTCCCCACCTTTGCCCCCCAAGTTCCTCACAAATCTGACAAAAAGCAGCAGTCTTAGCCTCTGTTACCGCTAATTTTGCCTCCTTCCTAGCCTCCTTATATCTTTCTTTGTTCGCTCTCCTTTGATCCTCGTCGGTGCTCTCTACTAACTTAATGTAAGCCGTTTTCTTGGCTTCCACTTTACCTTGGATCATGTCATTCCACCACCAGTCACCTTGGTGCTTGCCAGAGTAACCTTTAGAAACTCCCAACACCTTTCTTGTTGCCTCTCTTATACAGTTCGACGTTGCCCTCCACATAGTGCTAGCATCCCCACCACTTTTCCAGGCACCCATATTCATCAGTCGCCCCTCCAACTCTTGTGCATTATCCTTAGACAAAGCTCCTCACCTGATCCTTGACTGACCCCGTACAAAATTCTTCTTCCTCTTCATAAAGATACTGATGTCCATCACTAATGTTGAGTTGAGAGGTTCTCACTCGGGATCACATTGCAATCCTCGCACAACCCCCTATCACACCTTCCGAGGAGGGAATAGTCAATCTGAGTCCTAGCTACTATACTCCGAAAAGTAACCAAATGTTCCCCCCTCTTTGAAAACAAAGAGTTCACAATCACCAACTCAAAAGCTCTAGCGAAATCCAATAGTGAGGAACCACCCCCGTTCCTATCACCAAAGTCGAAGCCACAGTGCACCTCACCATAGCCACCGGCAGACGACCCAATATGACCATTGAAATCCCCTCCTATGAATAGCTTCTCCGTAGGCGGAATACCCCTTATCATAAGTTTAGACAATGACAAAAGATTCAAATAAGGCTGGAACACATTATTCATCAAATGCATAAAAGATGTTGGAGCATTAGTCAAACCAAAAGCATAACCAAAAACTCATAATGCCCATAATGAATACTGAAAATCGTCTTTGGGATGTCCGAAGTCCTAATCTTCAGCTAATGATAACTCGATCTCAAGTCAATCTTTGAAACTAGCCTGGCACACCCCAAGGTGAAATACTGTCTTCTCCAACTGCCAATAGTCAATACATATTCTCATAGAACTATCCTTCTTCTTCACAAATAACACTGGTGCACTCTAAGGTGAAATACTCGGCCTAATGAACCCCTTAACTAACTACACCTACTACTGCTGCTTCAACTCATTAGGAGCCATGCGATATAGTAGAATAAATATGGGCTAGGTTCCCGGCACTAAATTAATACCAAAATCAATATACGTATTAGGTGGCATTACTAGTAGGTCCATAGTAAATACATCTGAAAGTTCCCTCAATACTAGGAAAGAATCAATAGTAGAAGTAACAACACTAACATCTCTAACAACCAGATATACGAATCATTCCTTCTCAACCATCTATTTAGCCTTTACCGATGAAATCACTCTATTGGGAGCGTGACTAAAAGAACCCTTCCATTCCAACCTTGGCAGCCTAATATAGCCAATGTCACAGTCTTAGCTTAAAAAACAAGAATATCATGGTACGTAGATAACCAATCCATAACAAAATCACCTCAAAATCAACCAACATAAGATCAACCCTAGTCTCATAACCCCCAATAGTAAAATCATACAAGACCAATGTATACGATTCATCACAATAGAATTACCAACAGGTGTAAATATATGAACAAGAATATCAAGAGAACCATGAGGCATATCCAAATAAGGAGCAAAATGTGATGACACATATGAGTAAGTAGATGTCACGACCCGTATTTCCCACCCTCGGAAGTCGTGATGGCGCCTACTAATGTATGCTAGGCAAGCCAATTCTTAGCTGCTACTTCATTAACAAATTACTTATTTTGACAATTATCAGTAATATCGTGAAAACAACGAAATTAAATAAATATGCGGAAGATGTAAATTAAAGAAACTGAACAATGATGCGGAAATCAACATATGCCTCTACCCAAGAACTGGTGTCACATTACTCATGAACTTCTAAGAGTACTAAATACAACCGTTTGAAAGAAAAATATAAACTGTTTGTCTCGAAAACATGAGATAACAGACTGAAATAAAAGATAGAGGAGACGCCGGGCCTGTAGACGCCTGCAAGGCTACCTCGGTGTCTCACTGGACTAAAGGCTGGCTCCTGCGCTACTACTGCTGTCCAAGACCTGGATCTGTGCAAAAGAGCACAGAGTGTAGTATCAGCACAACCGACTCCATGTGCTGGTAAGTGTCCAGCCTAACCTCGGCGAAGTAGTGACGAGGCTAGGACTAGACTCCAATAAACTTGTGCAGTTCATATATATATATATATATATATATATATATATATATATATATATATATAGATACAGGAATAACCAGCCAATGTGGGAAGAGGAAACATGTTGTAGGGGTGAATATAGTTCCGAATAGAAAGGCATCAAGTAAGGAAGGAAACAACATAACTAGAATATCAACAAGGAAGCAGAAATCAACAATTTGAACGGCATCACCCTTCGTGCTTTTACTCTCGTTCTCACCAAAACAATACACGACATCAACCTTCGTACTTTACGCTCTTCCTCACCCAAACAACAATCACAAGGAAAATAGGGTAAGGAAATCTAATACCTCGAAGTAAATCAAATAACAACAAGTAATGAAGGAAACAACATAACTCAGATATCAACAAGGAAATCAGAAATCAACAAATGCACGGCATCACCCTTCGTGCTTTTACTCTCGTCCTCACCAAATCAATCGTATCTTAATAATGTGCACGGCATCACCCTTTGTGCGTTTACTCTCTTTCCTCACAATATAGTCAATGAATATCGGTACGGAATGGTACATCGTACGACACGGCATCACCTTTTCGTGCTTTACACTCTTTCCTCACAATAGCAAACAATGCACGGCATCACCCTTCGTGCTTTATCGCTCTTCCTCACCCAAACAACAATCACAAACAAGGGGAAAGGGATTAAACAAGTAATAATAAAAGAAATCCCGACAAGAGAATACAATTAAATAGCTAAGTCCCGACAAGGGAACAATATCAATAAATCTCAATATCCCGGCAAGGGAGATAATCAACAAAGCAACAAGCATCCCGGCAAGGGAACAATTCAATAACTCTTTCTCTTTCTTTCATTTCTTACTGTATAAATCACTTTACCACTTGAGTCAACGCTCCAAAGGGTTCCATTTATCACATATACTTTCACAATTCGTATTACCACTCGAGCCAATGCTTCTCGAAGTTCAAAGATCACAATTTCTTTCACATGCTTTTTACAACATATAGAAATCATCATTAAGGCATGAAAGATACAACAAGATCAGAATATCCGCAATATAAAGACTCACGATCATGCTAGACAACAACGTATAGATACTTGTCACCATGCCTATACGTCGTACTCAATAATTAGCACGTAGCAAATAAGACTCAACTCCTAATCCCTCAAGCTAAGGTTAGACCAAACACTTACCTCGAAGCTTGGAACACCACTCAAGCCTCAGTTATAGCTTTACCCCCTTGATTCCACCACCAATCCACTCGAATCTAGTCACAAGTTACTTAATTACATCAATAAGTTCTAAATGAATCAACCCCAATGCATGAAAATGCATTTTCCCAAAGTTTTACCCAAAAAGTCAAAAATCACCTCCAGGCCCACGTGGTCGAAACCCGAGGTTCGGACCAAAACACGATTACCCTTTCCCCCACGAATCCAAATGTATAATTTGTTTTGAAATCGGACCTCAAATTGAGGTCCAAATCCCCAATTTTTGGAAAACCTAGGTTCTACCCAAAACACCCAATTTCCCCTATGAAAATCTTTGATTTTAAGTTGAAACCATGTTTAAAGATGTTAATGATTGAGGAAAACTAGTTAAAATGACTTACAATTGATTTGGAGAAGAAAGGTTGTTTGAAAAATCGCCTCTTATGTTTTTGGGGTTTTGAAAAGTAAAAAATAACTGAAAATCCCGTCTATTATACCCCTCTCAGACCCTTACCGCGGACCGCATAAAAAGGACTGCGGCCGCGGAGCTCCACCGCGGACCGCACTAAACGAACTGCGTCTGCACAGGCCTCCCTGAAGACCTGCAGTTCAGCACCCTGTGCGGACCTCACAAAGGCGACTACAGCCGCACAGCCTCCACCGCGCCCCGCACAAAAGAGACCGCGGCCGCGCTGGCCCCTCCGCGGTCGCATGTAATTTCTCGCGGACTGCACTAAAAGGTTTAGAGGCCTGCAACTTCCTGAACCTACAACATCTAACTTTCTAAGCCTAAGGCATCTCAGAACCTACTCGAACTCACCCGAGCCCTCGAAACTCCAACCCAAGTATACAAACAACCTCAAAAACATCCTACGGACATATTCGTGCCATCAAATTACCAAAATAACATCACGAGCATCGAATTAAACCTCGAGATCAATGAAATTTTCTCAAAACTCTTTTAAACATCACATTTCTCAATTAAGGTCCGGATCGCATCAAACGACGTCCATTTTTAACCAAATTTCACTAGAATGACTCAAGTCATATATAAGACCTGTACCGGGCACCGGAACCAACATACGGGCCCGATACCAACTCGTTCTAATCAAATTTCATTTCAATTTCCTTAGACATTTTCAGAAAAACATTTTCCTTAAAAAAAATTCACTTCTCGGGCTAGGGACCTCTGATTCCGATTTCGGGCATAAGCCTGAGTCCCATATTTTCCTACGGACCCTTCGGGTCCGTCAAATCACGGGTCCGGGTCCGTTTACTCAAAATGTTGACCGAAGTCAAATTTATTCATTTTAACATCAAAACTTAGTATTTTTCACAAAATTTCATATTTAAGCTTTCCGGCTACGCACCTGGACTGCGCACACAAATCGAAACGACTCTAAACGAGGTTTTAAAGGCCTCGAAAGCACATAATGGGTAAGAAAATAGGTGATGACCATTTGGGTCATCACATTCTCCACCGCTAAAACAACTGTTTGTCCTCGAACGGACAGAAGGAGGAAGTACCTGAGTCGGGGAATAAATGAGGATAACGGCTCCGTATATCGGACTCGGACTCCTAGGTCGATGCCTCAGGGGGCTGACCTCTCCACTGAACATGAACAGAAGGAAAACTTTTGGATCTCAACTGACAAACTTACCAGTCTAGAATAGCTACCAGCTCCTCCTCATAGGACAAGTCCTTATCCAACTGGACAGTTCTAAAATCTAATACGTGGGATGGATCGCCGTGATACCTCCGAAGCATGGACACATGAAAAACTGGATGCACGACTGATAAGCTCTGCGGCAACGCAAGTCTATAAGCCACCTCTCCCACTCGATCAAGAATCTCAAATGGACCAATGAACCTAGGGCTAAGCTTGCCCTTCTTCCCAAATCTCATCATGCCCTTCATAGGCGACACTCGGAGCAATACCCGCTCACCAACCATAAAAGTCACATCTCGAACATTGTGATCTGCATAGCTCTTTTGCCTGGACTGGGCTGTACGCAGTCTATCCTGAATGATCCTGACCTTGTCCAAGGCCTCCTGAACCAGATCTGTACCCAACAACCGAGCCTCTCCTGGTTTAAACCATCCAACCGGAGATTGACACCGCCTACCATATAAAGCCTCATAAGGAGCCATCTGGATACTCGACTGGTAACTGTTGTTATAGGCAAACTCTGCTAAGGGCAAAAACTGATCCCACAAACCTCCAAAGTCAATAACACAAGCTCGGAGCATATCCTCCAATATCTGAATAGTCCGCTCGGGCTGCCCATCCATCTGAGGATGAAATGTTGTACTCAACTTAACCTGGGTGCCCAACTCTCGCTGAACTGCTCTCTAGAAACACGAAGTAAACTATGTACCTCGGTCCGAAATGATAGATACCGGCACACCATGAAGGCGAACAATCTCCTGGATATAGATCTTAGCTAACCTCTCGGATGAATAGGAGACTGCCATAGGAATGAAATGCGCTGACTTGGTTAGCCTATCAACAATGACCCAAACTGCGTCGAACTTCTTCTGAGTCAGCGGAAGTCCAGTAATGAAGTCCATAGTGATTCGCTCCCACTTCCACTCGGGAAGCTTAATCCTCTGAAACAATCCACCAGGCCTCTGATGCTCGTACTTAACCTGCTGACAATTCAAACACTGTGCCACATATGCCACAATATCCTTCTTCATTCTACGCCACCAATAATGCTGCCACAAATCCTGATACATCTTCGCGGCGCCCAGATGAAGAGAGTACCGGGAACTATGGGCCTCTTCTAAAATCAACTCTCGAAGCCCATCCATATTAGGCACACAAACTCGAGCCTGCAATCTCAAAACTCCATTAGCATCTAAGGTAACCTGCTTGCCACCTCCATACTGCACCGTGTCTCTAAGGACACACAAATGGGGATCATCAAACTGCCGATCACGGATACGCTCCAATAATGAAGAACGAGCGACCGTGCAAGCTAATACCCGACTAGGCTCAGAAATATCCAACCTCACGAATTGATTGGCTAAGGCCTGAACATACAAAGCAAGCGGCCTCTCACCGACTGGGATATAAGAAAGACTGCCCATACTAGCTTACTTTCTACTCAAAGCATCGGCCACCACATTGGCATTTCCCGGGTGATACAAGATAGTGATGTCATAATCCTTCAACAACTCGAAGCACCTCCTCTACCTCAAATTCAACTCCCTTTGCTTGAACAAATACTGAAGACTCTTGTGATTAGTGAACACCTCACATGCCACGCGATACAGATAATGCCTCCAGATCTACAATGCTTGAACAATGGCTACCAATTCCAAACCATGAACCGGATAGTTCTTCTCATGAATCTTCAACTGCCTCGAAGCATAGGCAATGACCTTGCTATCCTGCATCAACACTGCACAAGGCCCAATACGAGAAGTATCACAATAGACTATGTAAGGCCTTGAACCCGTGGGCAATACTAACAACGGTGCCATAGTCAGAGCTATCATGAGCCTCTGAAAGCTCGCCTCACACTCGTCCGACCATCTAAATTGGGCACCTTTCTGGGTCAACCTGGTCATCGGGGCTGCGATAGATGAGAACCCCTCCACGAACCGACGATAGTAGCCTTCCAATCCCAAGAAACTCTGAATATCTGTAGCCGATGCTGGTCTAGGCCAGTTCTTGACTGCTTCAATCTTCTTCGGGTCAACCTGAATACCCTCTACTGATATGACATGACCCAGGAATGCAAC
Organism: Nicotiana sylvestris; assembly: GCF_000393655.2. NCBI lineage: Eukaryota > Viridiplantae > Streptophyta > Magnoliopsida > Solanales > Solanaceae > Nicotiana > Nicotiana sylvestris. The sequence goes on from NC_091062.1 coordinate 75,713,088, forward strand.
TGAACTCAACTAGAACTCACACTTCAAAAACTTCGCATATAACTGAATATCCTTCAAAGTCTGAAGAACCACTCTAAGATGCAGCCCGTGCTCTTCCTAGCTGCGGGAATATACCAGAATATCATCAATGAAGACTATCACGAACGAGTCCAAATAAGGTTTGAACACTCGGTTCATCAAATCCATAAAAGCTGCTGGGGCATTTGTCAACCCAAATGACATGACCAAGAACTCGTAATGCCTATACCGAGTGCGAAAAGCTATCTTAGGGACATCGGATGCCCTAATCCTCAACTGATGGTAGCCAGATCTCAAGTCTATCTTTGAAAATACCTTGGCACCCTGAAGCTGATCGAACAAATCATCAACCCTCGGCAGTGGATACTTATTCTTGATGGTGACCTTGTTCAACTGCCAGTAATCAATGCACATTCTCATCGAACCATCATTTTTCTTGACAAACAACACTGGGGCACCCTAAGGAAAAATGCTGGGTCTAATGAAACCCTTCTCAAGCAAGTCTTGCAACTGCTCCTTCAACTCTTTCAACTCTGGCGGGGCCATGCGATAGGGCGAAATAGAAATGGGCTGAGTGCCCGGAACCAAATCGATGCAGAAATCAATATCCTTGTCGAGTGGCATACCCGACAGGTCTGAAGGGAAAACATCAGGAAACTCACAAACCACGGGCACCGAATCAATAGAGGGAACCTCAATACTGGAATCGCGAACATAAGCAAAATAGGCCAAACACCCGTTCTCGACCATACGCCGAGCCTTCACGTACGAGATAACACTGCGGGTAGAATGACCAGGAGTCCCTCTCCACTCTAAATGGGGCAAATCCGGTAAAGCTAAGGTCACAGTCTTGGCATGACAGTCCAAGATGGCATGGTACGGGGATAACCAGTCCATACCCAATATAACATCGAAGTCGACCATGTCTAATAGCAACAAATCAACACGGGTCTCAAGACCACTAATCACCACAATGCAAGAATGATGGACTCGATCGACCACAATAGAATCACCCACCGGTGTAGACACATAAACAGGAATACTCAATGAATCACTAGGCATGACCAGGTACGGTGCAAAATAAGATGACACATACGAATACGTAGACCCTGGATCAAATAGCACTGAAGCATCTCTATCACAAACCAGAATGGTACCTGTAATGACTGCATCTGAAGCCTCAGCCTCGGGCCTAGCTGGAAGGGCGTAACATCGGGGCTGTGCCCCACCACCCTGAACTACCTCTCTGGGATGGCCTGCTGCGGCTGGCCTCCACCTTTGGCGGCCTGAGCTCCACCTCTAGGACCTCTACCTCCACCTCTAGCACCTCTACCCCCACCTCTAACTGGCTGGGCGGACTGTGGAATGCCTGGTGCCTGTACCATAGCACGAGAACCCTGATGCTGAGAGCTACTTGGTGCTCGAGGGCAAAACCTGGCAATGTGACCAGGATCACCACAAGTGTAACAAGCCCTCGGCTGCTGAAACTGCTGGCCCTGTCGGCCTGAATGACCACCTCAGAAACTCTGAAGCGGCAGTGCACTGATAGGAGCTGGTGGTGCACTGTAAGGCTACTGATCAGAATAGTGTGTTTTAGAACCACGACCACCTGAAGTACCATGACAGACTTGGAGATCTGACTGAAAGGGCCTAGGAGGATGGCCTCTACCATATGAATCTCTACCTCCAGACAAGGTACCACTGAATCTACCTAAATGATGGGACCTCTTATCCGACCAATGACTACCTCTCTATGACAGAACCATCTCAACTCTGCGGGCCACATTGGCCGCCTCCTGGAAAGTGATCTCACTCCCGACCTCCTTGGCCATCTGAAGACGAATCGGCTGAATAAGACCATTAATAAACCTCCTCACCCTCTCTCTCTCGGTGGGAAGTATGACAAGAGCATGGCGAGCTAGATCGATGAACCTAGTCACATACTGGGTGACCATCATGGAACCCTGCAGGAGGCGCTCAAATTGAAAGGTCTCTCTCTGAGTCACGGGGAGAAACTTCTCCAAAAACAACGCTGTGAACTGCTCCCAAGTCAAAGATGGTGAACTGGCTGGTCTAGCTAAGCAATAATCCCTCCACCAAGTCTTGGCGGATCTAGACAGACGAAAGGTAGCAAAATCAACTCCATTGGTCTCAACGATCCCCATGTTCCGAAGAACCTCGTGATAACTATCCAGATAATCCTGGGGATCCTCAGTAGATGCACCGCTGAATGTAGAAGTGAAAAGCTTGGTGAACCTATCCAGCCTCCACAAAGCATCGGCGGACATAGCCGCTCCATCGCCGGTCTGAGCTACTACACCCGGCTGATCTGCCACAACTAGTTGAACTGCTGGAACCTGAACCTGGGGAGCTACCTGCTCTGGAGTGTGCATAGCAGGAGTCTGAGCCCCTCCTCCAGCCTGAGAAGTGGCTGGTGCTACGGGAAGCAAACCCACTCGAGTGATACTCTCCATGAGGCCCACCAATCGGACCAGAGCGTCCTGAAGAACTGGGGTGGCAATGAACCCCTTTGGGACCTGAGCTGGGCCCAACGGAACTACTGGGGCCGGAACCTCCTGCTCAAAATCAACCTCTAGCTCTGCCACTAGTGCTGCTGCTCGGGGCTGAGCTCTACCCCTACCTCGGCCTCTAGCACGACCTCGCCCTCTGCCCCTAGTGAAAGCTGCTGCTGGGGGCTCGGGCTGCTGAGCGGTAGATGAGGAAGCGCGTGTTCTCGCCATCTGCGATAGAACAGAGTAGAAATCCAATTAGCATTTGAGGAACAAATCCGCACGACAAGAAAGAACAAGTGTGAAATTTTCCTAACTCTATAGCCTCTGGGGGATAAGTACAAACGTCTCCGTACCGATCCCTCAGACTCTACTGAGCTTGTCCGTGAGTTGTGAGACCTATGTAACCTAGAGCTCTGATACCAACTTGTCACGATTCGGATTTTCCACCCTCGGGAGTCGTGAGGGCGCCTACTAATGTGAGCTAGGAAAGCCAATTCTTAATTGCTACTTCATTAACAAATTACTTCTTTTGACAATTATCAGTAATATCATGAAAACAACGGAATTAAATAAATATGCGGAAGACCTAAATTAAAGAAACTGAACAATAATGCGAAAATCAACATATGCCTCTACCCAAGAACTGGTGTCACATTACTCACAAACTTTTAAGAGTACTAAATATAACCGTTTGAAAGAAAAATATAAACTATTTGTCTCGGAAACATGAGATAACAGACTAAAATAAAAGATAGAGGAGACGTCGGGCCTGCGGACGCCTGCAAGTCTACCTCGGTGTCTCACTGGACTGAAGGCTGGCTCCTGCGCTATTGCTGCTGTCCAAGACCTGGATCTGTGCAAAAGAGCACATAGTGTAGTATCAACACAACTGACCCCATGTGCTGGTAAGTGTCCAGCCTAACCTCGGCGAAGTAGTGACAAGGCTAGGACCAGACTCCAATAAACTTGTGCAGTTCATTATATATATATATATATATGTATAGCGGAAAAGAGATACATGAATAACCAGTCAATGCGGGAAGGGGAAACATGATGTGGGGGTGAATATAGTTCCGAATAGAAAGGCATCAAGTAAGGAAGGAAACAACATAACTAGAATATCAACAAGGAAGCAAAAATCAATAATTTGCACGACATTACCCTTCGTGCTTTTACTCTCGTTCTCACCAAAATAATACACGACATCACCCTTCATGCTTTACGCTCTTCCCCACCCAAACAACAATCACAAGGCAAATAGGGTAAGGAAATCTAATACCTCGAAGTAAATCAAATAACATCAAGTAATGAAAGAAACAACATAACTCGGATATCAACAAGGAAATCAGAAATCAACAAATGCACGACATCACCCTTCGTGCTTTTACTCTCGTCCTTACCAAATCAATCGTATCTTAATAATGTGCACGACATCACCCTTCGTGCTTTTACTCTCTTTCCTCACAATATAGTCAATGAATATCGGTACGGAATGGTACATCGTACGACACGACATCACCCTTCGTACTTTACACTCTTTTCTCACAATAGCAAACAATGCACGACATCACCCTTCATGCTTTATCGCTCTTCCTCACCCAAACAATAATCCCAAATAAGGGGCAAGAGATTAAACAAGTAATAATAATAGAAATCCCGGCAAGGGAATACAATTAAACAGCTAAGTCCCGATAAGGGAACAATATCAATAAATCTTAACATCCCGGCAAGGGAGATAATCAACAAAGCAACAAACATCCCGGCAAGGGAACAATTCAATAACTCTTTCTCTTTCTTTCATTTCTTACTGTATAACTCACTTTACCACTTGAGCCAATGCTCCAAAGGGTTCCATTTATCTCATATACTTTCACAATTTGTATTACCACTTGAGCCAATGCTTCTCGAAGTTCAAAGATCACAATTTCTTTCACATGCTTTTTACAACATATAGAAATCATCATTAAGGCATGAAAGATACAACAAGATCAGAATATCCGTAATATAAAGACTCACGGTCATGCTAGACACCAACGTATAGATACTCGTCCCCATGCCTATATGTCGTACTCAACAATTAGCACGTATCAAATAAGACTCAACTCCTAATCCCTCAAGCTAAGCTTAGACCAAACACTTACCTCGAAGCTTTGAACACCACTCAAGCCTCAATTATAGCTTTACCCCTTGATTCCACCATCAATCCGCTTGAATCTAGTCACAAGTTACTTAATTACATCAATAAGTGCTAAATGAATCAACCCCAATGCATGAAAATGAGTTTTCCCAAAGTTTTACCTAAAAAGTCAAAAATCACCCCCGGGCCCACGTGGTCGAAACCTGAGGTTCGGACCAAAACCCGATTATCCTTTCCCCCACGAATCCAAATGTATAATTTGTTTTGAATCGGACCTCAAATTGAGGTCCAAATCCCCAATTTTTGGAAAACCTAGGTTCTACCTAAAACACCCAATTTCCCCCATGAATTTTTTGATTTTAAGTTGAAACCATGTTAAAAGATGTTAATGACTGAAGAAAACTAGTTAAAAATGACTTACATTTGATTTGGAGAAGAAAGGTTGTTTGAAAAATCGCCTCTTATGTTTTTGGGGTTTTGAAAAGTGAAAAATAACTGAAAATCCCGTCTATTTATACCCCTCTCAGACTCTCACCACGGACCGCATAAAAAGGACTACGGCCGCGGAGCTCCACCGCGGACCACACTAAATGGACTGCGGTCGCACAGGCCTCCCTGAAGACCTGCAGTTCAGCACCCTGTGCGGACCGCACAAAGGCGACTCCGGCCGCATAGCCTCCACCGCGCCCTGCACAAAGGCGACCGCGGCCGTGTTGGACCCTCCGCGGTCGCACGCGATTTCTTGCAGACCGAAATAAAGGGTTCAGAGGCCTGCAACTTCCTGAACCTGCAACATTTGACTTTCTAAGCCTAAGGCATCCCAGAACCTACTCGAACTCACCCAAGCCCTCGAAACTCCAACCCAAGTATACAAACAACCTCAAAAACATCCTACGAACATATTCGTGTCATCAAATTACCAAAATAATATCACGAGCATCGAATTAAACCTCTAGATCAATGAAATTTTCTCAAAACTCTTTTAAACATCACATTTCTCAATTAAGGTCCGGATCGCGTCAAACGACGTCCGTGTTTAACCAAATTTCACAAGAATGACTCAAGCCATATATAAGACCTGTACCCGACACCAGAACCAACATACGGGCCCGATACCAACTCGTTCTAATCAAATTTCATTTCAATTTCCTTAGACATTTTCAGAAAAACAATTTCCATAAAAAAAATTCACTTCTCGGGCTAGGGACCTCTGATTCCGATTTCGGGCATAAGCCTGAGTCCCATATTTTCCTACGGACCCTCCGGGTCCGTCAAATCACGGGTTCGGGTCCGTTTACCCAAAATATTGACCGAAGTCAAATTTATTCATTTTAACATCAAAACTTAGCATTTTTCACAAAATTTCATATTTAAGCTTTTCGGCTATGTGCCCAGACTGCGCACGCAAATCAAAGCGACTCTAAACGAGGTTTTCAAGGCCTCGGAAGTACATAATGGGTAAGAAAATAGGTGATGACCGTTTGGGTCGTTACAGTAGACCCTAGATCAAACAACATAGAAACATCGCTATGACAGATCGAAACCATAGTTGTGATCACATCATCTAAAGCCATTGCCTCGGGTCTACCCGAAAAAGCAAAGCAACAGGCCTGATCGTTGTTGGTCGATCCCTCCACCAACTTGACCTCCTCCTCTAGGGCGACTTCTCACTACATACCCTCCCCTCTTGCTGACTAGGCAGAGATGATGTAACCGGTACAAGAATGTCACGACCAGAAATCCAACTAGTCGTGATGACACCTAACACAACCCGCTAGGTAAGCCAATCAACAACTATCCAATTTTAGTGAGATTTATTAAGAGAAGAAATGATAATAAAACTGATTTTATACAAAGAATTTCCCCAAGGACTGGTAGTACAAATCATGAGTTTCTAGGATTCAAAATTTACAAAGTTGGTGTGAAATAAAATACATCATCTGTTTGAAATATATATATATATATATATATATATATATATATATATATATATTGCTAACCTACTACATGGTTGTAGTAGGTTAGCATTGTATACATATTATTTGCCCAAGTTATCCCTGCTATTGCTTTTAAGTTTCTTGATATGTCATAGGTAATTATATCTTTTTACCAAAACAAAATAAAAAAAAAAGTTGCAGACAACTCCTCGTCATCATCCAAAATCCCTTTTCTCTCCCGATATGTCATAGCTCTTTTCTCTCTCCGATATGTCATAGATTCAGTTATCTCTTGGAAGAGAAGAGTGATTGAATAAGAAAAACCAAAAATAATTATTTTTCTGGATCTCTCAAAAATTTGTTGGAAAAAAAATGCAGCAATTATTCAAGATGGTTTAGATGGAGTAGCATTCTTTCTAGGTTTTCTTCATATTTTTTATGCATTTTAGAAAGAAATTATGCTATGGGAGTCTCAGCCTTGCAACAGAGCAATCAACTAAAGATGCTCATTCTAACAAAATGAAATTCAATTTGAAGTTTAGAACTGATCAACCTTGTAGCCTTAATTATGTGCTCAATTGTCAAATCTGATCTTCATATTTCAAATGTTTTGCGGTATTAAAATTTGAAGAATATGAAAAATTGAGAGAATTTAGGTGAAAAATATGGAAGATCTAGATTACGCTTCCAAATATGATGTTGAAAATAGAAGATGAAGCTCATATTTTTCTTCAACTTCATCTTTGCAAATAGACATGACCCATTTCCACGATTTGTTCTTCGACTATGGATAGATTAAGAAGATAAGAGAGGTGAAGGGGTTACGGGAAAGAATTCAGAAAAGTTGGAGTTTATTTTTGGAAAATGTAGAGATGAAATGTGGAATTTTGCAAAATGACAAGAATGTCCTTAAGTTTAATATAGTGGCAGTAAATAATGAGGGATAATATATATATATATATATATATATATATATATATATATATATATATATATATATGTATGTGTGTGTGTGTGTGTGTGAACAGATTAATAATTCTAAAGCTACCAAGAATAAGAGGAAGATGTGACTGGATCGCAGGTACATCTTCAATGCTAGCTCCCGCCATGTACAATAATATCAACCTCCAAAATCTGCACGCAAGGTGCAGAAGTGTAGTATGAGTACAATCGACCCTATGTACTCAATAAGTAACAAACCTAACCTTAGGTTGAAAGTAGTGATGAGCTGGGTCAAGGGTCCGAGTCCAACTCCTATAACCAGTCACAGTTCACAACAATATAACAAGAATGATATAAGAAAATAAATCGGGGATAAGACGCTCAACTTGTTCACAGTTACAGAAAGTATGAATGCTTTTCAAGCATAACATTAAGCCCCAAATCTTCCACCAAAAACACCAAAACATAAGAGTAAGTTCGAAAACTGCAATTTTCCCAAAATCCTTTCAACAATAAATAAGATATTTTATTTTTCAGATAGCATGAGAAAAGTACATCTCTATGCCTACATGTCGCTATGCAGGTGAAATCATGAATGTCACCAATACTGGTAGCGTGAGAAAATACATCTATATGCCTGTATCTCAAATATGCATGCCAAACATAATGCATCTCAGTGATGAAATCATGTACTCACACTCTCAGAGTACTCAATCTCATGGTCTAACTCACTCACTCATCATGCTCAATACTCAGCACTGAACAGGGCAGATCCATCCCAACCAAGCATAAATAAAACCTCATGCTCAGTACTGTATATGGCTAATCCAGCCCAGGGAAGATCCACCCCAAATATATAAATCAACTGACAGCCAGTCACTCAGTACTGTATAAGGCCAATCCAGCCCAGGGAAAATCTATTCCCAAATATAAATGATTCAGGCAAGATCCATGCCTAGGGAAAATCCATCCCCAAATATAAATGATTCGAGCATGGTCCATGCCCAGGGAAGATCCGTCCCTCAATATAAATGATTCAGGCAAGATCCATGCCCACAGAAGATCCATCTCTCAATATAAATGATTCGGGTAAGATCCATGCCCAGGGAAAATCCATCCCTCAATATGAATCAATCGCGCTCACTATGGCGGTGCAGACTCTAGAGGGGCTCCTTCAGCCTAAGTGCTATAATAAGCCATATCCAGGCATAAATAAATAAAAACATATTGTGGTGTGCAGCCCGATCCTATAAATATCACTGACAATCAGGCCCTCGGCCTCACTCAATCATCAATCTCTCCAGTCCCTCGAGCTCACAATGCTCATACTAAGCAGCCCTAATCAATGATAAGAGATGTGACAATACACACTAACAGAGATTAAGATGTGATATGAAATGACGAATAAGAGTTAGTACATAACTGCAATTTTAACAAAGAAGTCAACAACAAGAACGACCACTATGGGTCCCAATAATACCAGTGTTTAACCTAAACATGATTTCTAGCATCAATTACAGCTCAGCTGCTCTAACACATAGAGTGCAATAATAAGATAGCTACACAGTTCCATGGAATCGACTAAATCACAATGTACACGGTGCACGCCACACGCCCGTCACCTAGCATACGTGTCACCTCAACATAAATCACATAACACATAATTTGGGGTTTCATGCCCTCAGCATTAAGTTTAGAAGTGTTACTTACCTCGAACAAGCCAAATCCAATACTGAGCAAGCCAAACAATGCTCCAAAAATGCCATCTCGCGCATACCGACCTCCGAACGGCTCGAAACCCAATCCATATTGTGAAAATCACCTAAAATTGCCCAAAATCGGAGCTTCCCAACTCAAAATATGACAAAATGAACAAACCCTCGAAACTAGCTTTTGATGCCTTCAATGGATTTCTTGTAAAATTTCAGTCAAGTAAGGCTTTTGAATCACTCCATTTGACCTTATAATGAAGGAGATATGTTGGTTTTAATATTTGAAAATAGTGCAGATTTTTAAATACGAAGTCACTGACAATTTCATAATTAATCTGAAAATTTGGCAACTCATTTCTTAGTAAAATGACAATAAACTCCTCATACATTGTCCAAATTCGATGATTCCTTTTTTTCTATAGCCCCATAATTACGATACGGATTTAATGCTCCAATCAAAATAGAAATTGGAGCTCATTTGCTTAATGTGGTATCATTTATTCTTGAAGAAACAACGTCGAAACATAAAAAAAACGAGCTCAACACAATCCAAACCTATCTGAAACTCTCCCAAGCCCCTCGACACCCCGTCCGAACATACCAACAAGTGCCATAATATAACACGGACCTACTCGAGGCCTCAAATCACGCATAACAACTTCAAAACGACGAATCATGCCTCAAACAAACTTAATGAACTTTGAACTTTTAACTTCCAAAAACTCGTGCCAAAACATATCAAATCAACTCAGAATGAACTCAAATTTTTCACACAAGTCCCAAATGACATAACAAAGCTATTCCAATACCAAAAGCACAATCTGAACCTGATATCCTCAAAGTCAACTCTCGGTCAAACTTATGAACTTTCCAAACCTTTAAATTTCCAACTTTCGCCAATTAGCGCCGAAACCTTTTAGAAATATCCAAATGCAAATCCGGGTATATGCCCAAGTCCAAAATTACTATCCGGACCTAATGGAACCATAAAATCTCCAATCTGAGGTCAAACACTAAAAAGTCAAACTTGGTCAACTCTTCCAACTTTAAAGCTTCAATCATGAAATTCATTCTTCCAAATCAATTCCGAATTACCTGAAAAACCAAAACCGCTAATACACAAAAGTCGTAATACATCATAAGATGCTACACAAGACTTCAAATAGCTGAACGGAATGCAAATGCTTAAAACGATCGGTTGAGTCGTTACATTCTCCCTTACTTAAATATACGTTCGTCCTCAAACGTGCCAAGAGTCATTCCAAAGCCATCAAATCGTCGTTTAACCTTACCATGCACATACTTGGGGGTGATACCACATCACCCTATTCCATATAGGCCTGACAACACAACATAACTGAAGATCATTACATCAACATTAGCTTGTAAACATCAGAATCCAATTTCCAACATCCGGAATTCCCTACAAGGCCCAAACCTCGCATCTAGACACTTCATAAGTCTGAGCAAGCTGTACCAAGCCATAACCATAAACCAAGATGTGATCACATGACATACCACATGACTCACATACTCGTAGCAAAATTTTCGATCACAATAGCTGCTCAAAACAACCCAATACTGGTAAAAAACCTCATATCAAACAAAATCTCGTTCTAAAACTTCTGTACACTATTGATGATAAAAGAAACACACAGAACTCATAACCATTCATCATATCAACAAGTCATGGAACTCCCTCTCCTTCGACAAGAACTATGGAAAATTTCTAAGTTGACTTCCGATATTATTATTCCAAATATACCACAATCAGATTCAATAGCACCCATTCTAGGCCCGACTAACTCATCTTATTGTCACAACCCAAACTGATGGGGCGCAACGGACACCCGGTGCCCTTACTCAAGCGAGTACCAACGTAACATATCTTTCTCATTACATCAACATGGGTAAATAGGCTAGAAGGGCCGTATGAGGTAACAAGAATAAAATATGAGAGAACACTCAACAAAAAATGACCCAACCTGATATACTTACTTATACATATGTCGTACGGGCCTATAAGGCCAAAATAATCACTCGTACACTAAACATAGGCCGACAAGGCCATACAATCTTTCATACACATGACATATGTCTACAAGCCTCTAAGAGTACATAAACCTCATAAGGCCCGGACATGGTCCCGACATACCAATCAATACATGTCTAAAGCATACTTAACCAAATAAGCAATCCCGGAGCAAATGGAGCGCACCACTATCTTCCTCTAAGCTGATAGCCTACTTGAAGGACTCTCAACCTATCTATCGGGACCTGCGAGCATGAAATGCAGTGTCCCCAAGCAAAAGAGACATCAGTACAAATAATGTACGAGTATGTAAGGAATGAAAATCAGTAAACAATTGACATGAGAGAAACATAAAGTAAAAGACTCAACATGTATATCTGAATAGCTCTGTGAATCATTTAATAATATAATATCATGCATATGAGTATAAATGTCATACCATGCATGGGTATATGCGTTCATAACATTATCAAGCCTCTGAGGGCATCCCATCATATCATCTCGGACACTGTGGGTAAATCATCAACGTATACCAGCTGATCAGGTGATGGTGCGGTATATAACGCTGTAACCTTTTCCCATATCCCATATATATATATATTATATATATATATATATATATATATATATATATATATATATATATATATACACACACACATATATACATATACATATATATATATATATATATATATACGTGTATATAACGCCATCTGGTAATGGGTCAATATACATGTATCAATGAATGTAATACATGAAAAGTACGTTAATAAAATCTCTTGGAATGTCATAAGACCATTATGCCTTTGAGCAATATCATGAAATAAACTTTATTAACTTACTTATTTTCTAAGACCCATGAACAGATGATAGATGTTACATCCTGCAGTATTACGTTGATGTTACGCCCCGCAGTATTATATTATGATGATGTTACACCCTACAGTATTACATCGATGTTACACTCCGCAATATTATCTTACGACGATGTTACACCCTCTAGTATTGTACATTGAAAATTGTTGTAAGATAATTGATATCAGTTCAAGGACAAGATTATTTGAGATTATAAGTATTATGCTATTTCAAATAAGTGATAAGTAAATTCGTGAAGGTGAGAAGGTAAGTGAATCGAAGAAAATGAGTTTCGTCGAAGTTTGACAATTTAGGATAAATTACGGTCCGAGCTATAATACCCGGTATTTATGGACTAATACCATACAAGGTACCACATGACCGTGATAGTAAGGTGTATAAAATGTGTTAAAAGTGAATAGTATTTTAAGTAATTTGAGATAATTCTTAATTATGTGGATAATTGGTTAATTATTGGTTAATGGGAGAATTAACAAGTTAATTAAGAATTAGTGGATGATTAATTAAGGCTTTGGATAAGCCTTAACGTGGCAGCCCACTTATGACTCTTAAAGTCCATGTTATAAGGTGGCAAGTGAAGAAAGATTGGTAGCTTAATCATCAAAAGTGTGGGGCCCACACCTAAAGACTTAAAACCATGCTAATTCATTTTGTATCTCTACAAAACAATGGAAAATTTAAGCAATTCATAAAATGGAGATGCTTCTTTAATACTCTATGTTGCAAGGCTTAAAAGCTTCTTTAATTCACAAAATGAAGATACTTACATCTTCTAAATAATGGATGAGCTTCAGCAAGAAAATTCATGAAAGATTTTAATCAAATTCATTTAAGAAGGATATCATACGGATCTGCTATGGAAAATTGATTCAACAAAAATTCATACGAGACGACTTAATAATATAGCAATGTGAGACTTGCGATTCTATGGAAGTACGGTGTAATCTTTCTCAAGAATATCATACGGATTTTTCCTTACTCTGATCCGCTGTTACATGTTTTGTCACAATTGACGTGTGTTAGAGGGATTGCCAATTGAATTGGCTCAGGTATGTTAAGACTATCCCTTCTTTCTTTTGGCATGATCTATACGACATAAACCAAACGAGCAATGCACAATTTCCATAAATGACTCTATTCATGAAATACTAGAGATACTTATGTTCTTTATTCCACATGTATCATATTATTCTATCATCTGTTCATGGGTCTCATAAAATACGTAAGTTGATAAAGTTTATTCCATGATATTAATCAAAGACATAATGGTTTTACGACACTCCGAAAGATTTTATCGACGTACTTCTCATGTATTGACCCATGAACAAATGGCGTTATATACACGTATATATGTATATTTATGGGATAAGGAAAAAGGTTATGGCGTTATATATGCACCACCACCTGATCAGCTGGTATACGTTGATGATTTGCCCACAGTGGTCGAGATGATATGTGGGATGCCCTCAGAGACTTGATGATGTTATGAACGCATATACCTATGCATGACATGACATTTATACGCATATGCATGACATTATAAGTATTACATGATTCACAGAGCTATTCAGACATACATGTTGAGTCTTTTACTCCATGTTTCTCTCATGTCTTTTATTTACTGATTTTTATTCCTTACATACTCGGTACAATTTTTGTACTGATGTCCCTTTTGCTAGGGGACACTGCATGTCATGCCCCCAGGTCTCGATAAACAGGTTGAGAGTCCTCCAAGTAGGCTATCAGCTCAGCGGAGGATGTTGATGCGCTCCATTTGCTTCGGAGTTGCTTATTTGGTCAGTATGACTATGACGTGTATTGATTAGTATGGCGGGGCCCTGTCCCGACCTTTATGATATTATGTACTCTTAGAGGTTTGTAGACAGATATCATGTATAGGGATACTTGTATGGCCTTATCAACCTATGTCAACCTATGTTTTGAGTATAAAAAGGATCATGTCGGCCTTATAGGCCCGTACGTCATATGTATAAGTCGGTATATCAAGTTGAGTATTTCCTCATGTTTTATTCTACTTATCTCACGCTAGCCTTTGCATCTCATTTAGCTATAAGAGTATGATACGAAAAGATATGTTACGTTGGTATTCGGTAATGTATCGGGTGCCCATCGTGGTCTATTGGTTTGGGTCGTGACAATAGAATAATATGACATATGGGGAATCAAGAACATAAACATCTCTAGTATTTCTATGAATAGAGTTATTTATTGAAATTGTGCATTTGCTCATTTCGCTTGTGTCTTATAGATCATGCCAAAAGAAAGAAGGGATAGTCTATACCTGAACCGATTATCTTGACAATTCCTCTAACACACTTCTTTTGCAAAAACACGTAATGGCGGATCAAAGTAGGGAAAATTCATATGACTTCTTGAGAAAGATTGCACCGTACTTCCTTAGAATCGCAAAATCTCACGTTACAGCTCTGACCATTGTAAATCATGTATGCAATCTCTCTACAACGTGATGTTGTATCTTCTAATACTAGGGGGGGGGGTAAGCAAACATTAGCTTGAATTGCTAAAGTGAATATATTTATGCAATTCACGTGCAGAAGGCTAAAGAAAATGTTAACCTTGTTATGTACACTAATAATGTGACACCTTACTACATCTTATATGAGTCACTTAGTGGCTTTGTTAATCACTTCATGGGCTGCCACGTTGGTGGTAAGATCCATCAAGCTTATCCAATTCTAATTAATTATTAATTTATTAATCTCCCACTAATTAATAATTAACAAATTACCCATATAATTAAGAATTATCTCAAATTGAAAAACTTCGACGAAACTCACTTTCTTCGATTCGCTTACACTCTCACTTCACGAATTTACTTATCACTTGTTTGAAATAGCATAATACTTATAATCTTCAAATAATCTCATTCCTGAGCTTACGTCGATTAACTTACGATGAAATTTTAATGTATGAAAATACAGGATGTAACAACTCATTTTCGAGCTTATATTAATTTACTTATGGCGTACTTCCACGTACGAAAACCTGGGGTGTAACACTTATCAAATACAGCCGCCCTACTAACATGCCATACCAATAAAACTTTAAGCCATGCCTCGTCAAGTAATAATTCATTAAATTAATTATAAAACCTATGTAACGTATATAAAGGTTATTTTAATAATCTTAAAATATTAAATATGATATATTTTATAATTATAATACCGAATCACTAATTTCAACAGTATTAATACTTAATTCTTTATGTAAAATAGGTATTATTGATTAAAGTATTTTCAAAACATTCATTGTAAATTATTATGTAAAAATAAATTAGTTTTAAAAAGGAGGGTCAAAACTGGCCGTCAACAATCCCGGATAACATTTAACAAGAAATTACTTGAACATTATTTAGTCCAATCCCTGTAGAGACGATAACTTTCTATACTATCTTTGACATAGCACAAGCTTATTTTTATAGTTTGTTTGCCGCTCGTCAAATTTTGGCGCCATTGACGGGGATTGGAAATCAATAGTGTTCAAAATAGTTTTTGGTGCTAATTCAGGAACCAATTTTTTTATTTCGCGTTTTCTCGTCTGTGTGCGGGCAACAGGTTAAGTTCGGTGGTGTATGACCCGATCCTTATCCAAGAAATTGGTGCCATACGACCCATAATTAGATAAGCACTTGTGACAGTTGAGAAAGAAGAAAGAATCAAGCGGGTCATTCTTTGGGTAGACTTCGACTCAAGAAATGATGGTGCACCACGAAGTTGACGAGGTGAACTTAGCTGCAAGAGAAGCAGCATAACTGAGAGAAGTAGATGCATGGGACGCGGCTGAAGAAGCCCTTAGAGCTGCTGATGAGACTGTCGAAGTGGATGAGGGTTGAAGATTCAATCTAAATCGATCCTTGGTTGAAGACGAGTTTGAAAACGTGGCCCGTAAGACTGGGGGATCACTGGGAGTTTATGCTAGGCCGATCTATAACCAATGACAGTCGAGTGTGAGACCCTCACCCATTTATACTAAAAATGTTTAACTCAAGCAAGAAGTCATCCAACCCATTAAAAATAATTGCATCTTTAGAAGCAAACCAACGAAGATCCTAACAATCATTTGATGGACTTTGATAAGATCATGAACACTTTTCGTTACAATGGATCATCTCACGATGCTATCTGCCTCAAAGCATTTCCTTCCTCACTGAAGGATGATGCAAAACAATGGCTACAGAGTCTACCTACTGGTTCTATCCGTACATGGGAAGAGATGACAAAAGAATTATTAGATAAGTACTTCTCTGCTGCTAAGACAAGAAAGATGAGAAAGGAGATTCACAACTCCAATCAAGATGAGGTAGAAACCATGTTTGAGGCATGGGAATGGTTTAAGGATCTCTTAAGAAGAATCCTACACAATGGAATGGAATAATGGATGCAACTCCAAAATTTCTAGGATGGCTTAATACCCATACATCAAGAAAGTACCAAATATTGCAGTGGGAGGTCTGTTGATGAAGAAAACTCCAGAAGAAATTGTCAATCTTCTAAATAGTCTATCTGAAGGTACATATCAATGGCCTACTGATAAAGGTGAACGAAAGAGGTCAGCAGATGTGCACCAAGTAGAATCGTCTATTGCAATGTAGGCCCAAATAGCAGCTATTGCTAAAGATATCAAGAAGTTGACCTTAGCAAATGTACAGAGTGAGCCACAAGCAGTTTGTGATTTTGTAGAATGGGTCATCCAACGCATGAGTGTCAGGCCCAGCTATAGATGAAGTAGTAAATATTGTGGGAAACTTTGACAGAGGCAACTAACAAGGTGGTAATAATTTTAACTCCATGGTATAGAGGCACCTGAGTTTTTCGTGGAGTTCACTAAGTGGTAGGTTGAACTTGTGGCATCAGAATAATCCTACGCCTCAGGGATAAGGAGCTTCAGGTTTTCAGAATCAGCAAAGGCAGCTACACCAACTTCAATAGTCTAGTCTATCCGATATGGAAAATCTAATGAAGGCTTTCATTATTTATAGATTAGAGACTTGAAACTCATGGTACAACCATTCGAAACTTAGAGAGGCAAATGGGACAGATAGAGAAGTTATTCTCTAAGAGGGCTCTAGTAATCATTCCTTCTTATATTGAAAAAAATCTAAAAGAAATAATAAATACAATGTATTTGAGGAGTAGGAAAGTCTTACAGGATCCTATTGCAAAACAGAATGATGAGTTGACTAGAAAACAAAGTTAAGATTGTAGGGGAGCAGAGAAGTAATGAGAATCGAGGGGGTGAAGTGAGGGCAAAACATGAGGATAGTTGCAAGAAGAAGAATAAATATGAGGTTGCAACAAGAAAGAAGAAAGACAAGCAAAAAAGTAATGAAGAGACTGAAGAAAGAAAACATATGCATGCTTTACCTTTCCCTTATAAGAAAAGAAGAGAGAAGTTAGATAAACAATTTGGGAATTTTCTAGCAGTGCTTAAGAAGATACATATTAGTCCATCTTTCACGGAGGTCCTCTTTCAAATGCCAGCATATGACAAGTTCCTAAAAAAATTATTGTCAAATAAGCAAAAATTGGAAGAGGCATCGGTGGTTAAGATCAATGCTAAGTGCAATGCCATTCTACGAAATAAGCACCCTCAGAAATATGAAAATCCAGGGAGTTTCACTATACCTTGCTCTCTAGGAAGTACTAAATTTGAAATATCTTTGCGTGATTCAGGTGCTTCTATTAATCTTATACCTTTGTCTATTTTTAGGAAGCTAAAGAAAGGAATTGGGTCAACTAAATCTGTACTTGTGTCTTTGTAGTTAGCGGATCAGACCACAATAATACCTAAAGGAATAGTGGGAGATGTATTTAGTTCGGATGGATAAATTTGCATTCCCTATGGACTTCATTGTACCGAGCATGGAGGAGAATAAGGAGGTCACTCTGACATTAGGAAGACCCTTCTTAGATACTGGCAGAGCTATATTGGATATCAGGAAAGGTAGCTCTTGCTAAGAGTGGGGAAATGAAGAGTGGATGTAACAACCCGGCCAGTCGTTTTAAAAATTTATGCCCCGATCCCCTATTAACTACTTTCTCCATGTCTTTTTCTGCTATTGTGAGTTGCCAGGAGGAATTATTGGGAGTTTCGGAGAGTTTTGGGACACTTAGTCCCTAAATAAGAGCTTAAGTTTTGGAAATTTGATCGTAGTCGGAATAGTATGAAGACGGCGTCAAAATGGAATTTCGATGGTTCCGTTAGCTCCGTTGGGTGATTTTGGGTTTAGGAGCATATTCAGATGGTGTTTTGGAGGTCCGTAGCTAATTTAGGCTTGAAATCCCGAAAGTTAAATTTTTGAAGTTTCCGGTTCGATAGTAAGATTTTGATCCGAGGGTCGGAATGGAATTCCGAAAGTAGGAGTAGCTCCGTAGTGTTGAATGTGACGTGTGTACAAAATTTCAGGTTATTCGGACGAGGTTTGATAGACTTTTTGATCGAAAGCGTATTTGAGAGTTTTTGAAGTTCTTAGGCTTCAATCCGATGCTAAATTGGTGTTTTGATGTTGTTTTGAGCGTTCCAAAGATTGAAACAAGTTTGAATGATGTTTTAGGATTGGTTGGCATGTTTTGTTGAGGTCCAAGTGGCCTCGGGTGTGTTTCGGATGCTCAACGGGGCATTTTGGGACTTGTTGAAATTGCAGAAAAATTGCAGCAGCCCAGTTCTGGTTTCCTTCTTCGTGTTAGCGAGTAGGGTCTCACGTTCGAGAAGAGGAGCTGGGGGAGTTTTTTTGTGCTTCGCATTCGCGAAGCTGGGAGGTTTCATACCTACGCGTTCGCGATGGTGTTCCCGCGTTTGCATAGGAGGAGGAGGCTGTGCATCGCGTTCGCGTCCCGTGTATCGCGTTCACGATGAAGGAATCTAGATCCAAGCGAATTATTGCTTCGCGAATGCGAGAGGCCTTCCGCGTTCGCGAAGAAGGAATATCTGGGCAGTACTTAAATAGCCCATCCGCAACCCTTCTTCATTAATCCACCATTTTTGAACGGGATTGAAGCTTTTGAGGGTGATTTTTGAGGAAACCAAAGGGGAATCACTTATAGGTAACATTTTTGACTTCATAACTCATTTATATGTGATTAAAGACCTAATTAGTGGTGAAAAATTTGGAAAAAATAGGTAATTAGGGCTTGAGAATAAGAGACCTTAACATGGGTATTTGAGGGGTCAATTGAACTCCGATTTCAGTGTTCTTTTTATGTATAGACTTGTGAGAGTACGAGGTTTCTGAAAATATAAATTGCACCCGATTCCGAGATGTGGGCCCGAGGGGCGTTTTGGTCATTTTACCTAATTTCACGTATTAGCTTAGAATTTATTTGTAGAATCAGTTACTTGAAGTGTTATTTACACTATGCAATTGAATTGAATAGAATTGGGCCATTTGGAGTCGAGTACTCGTGGCAAGAACGTGGTTTCAGGTTAACTTTTGAGCCGGTTCAAGGTAAGTGGCTTGCCTAACCTTGTGTGGGAGACATTCCCCTTAGGATTTAGTATTGTGATAATTGAAATGCCTTGTACGTGAGGTGACGAGTGCGTACTTGTGCTAATTGTTGAAAAAACATGTTTTAACTTAAGTAGCTTAAATTGTGTTTTCCTTTCTTGCTTACTCTACATGAAATTTAAAACTACTGTTAGCTTAGAAAAACATGTTTAATTTACTTAATTGCTTTATTGTTTAAACTACCATAATTGTATTATGTGAAACATGTTAGGTTAGAATTACCTATTTTACATGGTACGAAATTTAGCTTAATTGAGTATTCCTTGTGTTGTTATTATGTCTTTTACTTTGGGACTATGGGACGGCATCCCGGGAGATCCCCTGTACATATTGATGATTTGAGTTGAGGTGCGGGATGCCGAGAGATCCCTAGCACGTATATTGATGATACCAAGAGATCCTCGGGATACCAAGAGATACCTAGCATATATTGAGGATATCAAGAGATCCTCGAGATACCAAGAGATCCCTGGCATGTATTGAGGGTACTAAGAGATCCTCGGGATACTGGGAGATCCCCGATTATTGTCTTTGAGAAGAGTGGTATTCCTGGTGACTGTTTTCTGTTTCTGTTTCAATTGTAGTTATCCTTATTATCCTATATTGATTCTTATGGTTATCTTTCAACTGTATTGCTTTATCTTATACTGTCACATCTTAAATTTTATTTAATCTCAGTAGGGCCCTGACCTTCCTCGTCACTACCCGACCGAGGTTAGGCTTGGCACTTACAGAGCACCGCTGTGGTGTTCTCATGCCCTTTTCTGTGCATGTTTTTCATGTGCAGATCTAGGTACCTCTACTCAGATTCATCACGATTGAGACGAGGCACTTGTAGAGACTCCGAGGCATATCTGCCGCGTCCGCAGACCAAAGGCTTGTGATCATGAGATTCCAGGTTTTGGGAAATGTGTTCAGATTTTGAGAGTTGTTATTGTGTATGTCGAGCGACACTTTTAAACACTGTTTTATTTCACTATTTCGTTCTTATTATTTTCTTCCACAAATTAGTTTATTTTCCGCATTGTTAGGCTTACCTAGTCGTAGAGACTAGGTGCCGTCACAATGGTTCATGAAGGGTGAACCGGGGTCGTGACAAGTTGGTATTAGAGCTCTAGGGTCATAGGAGTCATGAATCACAAGCCGATTTATTAGAGTCTCACTAATCGGTACGGAGACATCTGTACTTATCTACGAGAGGCTATGTAACTATTAGGAAAATTCCACTTCATTTGATTTCCTTGTCGTGCAAGATTTTGATATCACAATTCTAAACTTTTGTCTTCTATTCTCTCACTGATGGTGAGGACACATGCTACCCGAGATGATCAACCTGCGCCCCCTACTGCAACCGTCAGAGGTAGGGCCCGAGGACGCACATGTGGTGTAGCTAGAGCATCTGCACGAACTACCACCTAGGTACCACCAGCAGTTCTAGCCGGAGTCCAAGCTCATTATACGCCTACTGCTACTACTACTCCAGCACTTCAGGAGACTCTAGCACAGTTCAATAGCATGTACACCACTTTGGCTCAGGTAGGGTTGCTTCCCCTTGCTGAAGCTACATCTCAGGCCGGGGGAGGAGTATAGACTCCCGCTATCCGCACTCCTGAGAAGCGAGTGCTTGTTGATCAAGTCCCAGAGATTATTCCTGTACAGCTTGTAGCCCCAGGTCAGCCCGAGGACAGGGCAACAGTTTCAAAGGATGAGCAGCGGAGTCTTGAGAGGTTCAAGAAGTATGATCCTCTTTTTTCAGTGGGTTAGCCTCAGATGATGCCATGGTATTTCTGGAGGAGTGTCACCGTATCCTTCGCACTATGGGTATATCAGGATCGAGTAGGGGTGTCTTTCATTGCCTTTCATCTTCGAGGAGCCGCATATGAGTGGTGGCGCACCTATGAGTTAGGTAGTTCGGATGAGGTAGCTTCACTGACTTGGACTCGATTTTTTGATATGTTCCTGAGAGAGTTTGTTCCACAGAGCCTCAGGGATGCATGACCCGCAGAGTTTGAGCATTTGTGCCAGGGTGCTATGACTGTCTTGAAGTATATTGTCCGTTACACCAGTTTGGCTAGACATGCCCCAACCTTGGTTTCTACTGTTTGCAAGAGGGTTCGCTGGTTTATTGAAGGGCTTATTCCCAGCATCAGGTCTATCATGGCTCGTGAGTTGGAGATGGATATTTTTTATCAGTAGGTGGTGAGTATTGCTAGGAGGATTGAGGGTGTGCATGCTAGGGAGAGAGAGGAGAGGGAAGCCAAGAGGTCTCGAGAGTCAGGCCATTATTCTGGTTCCCGTGCCCCAACTGCAGGTCATCATGGTAGGGGTTATATGAGTTGCCTTATTCATTCAGCTCTTCCAGCAGCCAGTGGTATTCTAGCTCCTCCTAGGCCTCAGAAGCCTTATTATGCACCTCCGATATCTAGCTGCCTCCTGCATGGGGTGCTTTCAGAGGTCAGTCCAACAAACTTGGCCCGAGCCAGTCACAGCCGCCACGTCCTCCCAGATCTTGTTTTGAGTGTGGTGACACACGCTCTGTGGTAAGGGATTGCCCTAGACTTGGGAGGAGTGCGCCTCCATAGACTTCTCAGCCATAACGTGCCCCGTAGAGTTCTCAAGCTATGGTTACAGCTCCAGTTGCTACCCCACCTGCTCAGCCAGCTAGAGGTGGAAGTCGGGGAGGTAGAGGTTGCCCTAGAGGGGGAGGCCAGGACCGATACTATGCCCTTCCTGCCCGTACCAAGGCTGTTGCCTCCGATTCTGTCATCACAAGTATTATACTGGTTTGTCACAGAGATGCATCGGTTCTATTCAATCCAGGCTCCACTTACTCTTATGTGTCTTCTTATTTTGCTCCGCATTTGGGTGTACCTTTGGATTCTTTGAGTTCCCCTATTTATGTTTCTACTCCTGTGGGAGATTCTCTTGTTGCGGACCGCAGTTATCGGTCGTTTTTGGTTGCTCTTAGTGGTTTTGATACCAGAGCCGATTTATTGTTACTCAGCATGGTAGATTTTGATATTATCTTGGGCATGGACTGGTTGTCGCCCCATTATGCTATTCTTGATTGTCACGCAAAAACCGTGACACTGGCTATGCCAGGTGTACCGCGTGTTGAGTGGAGGGGTACTTCGGATCACACTCCCAGTAGAGTTATTTCTTTCCTTAAGGCTCAGTGAATGGTTGAGAAGGGGTGGGATGCGTATTTAGCTTACGTGAGAGATGTCAGTATTGATACCCCTTCAGTTGATTCAGTCCCAATAGTACGAGATTTTCCTAATGTGTTTCCAGCTGATCTTCCGGGCATGCCGCCTAATAGAAATATTGATTTTGGCATTGATCTGTTGCTAGGCACTCAGCCCATTTCTATTCCTCCGTATCGTATGGCTCCTCCTGAGTTGAAGGATGTCACGACCCAAAATCCTACCATAAATGTCGTGATGACACTTAGTCTCTAAGACTAAGTAAGCCATTTATAATAACAATCAAGTCATATTTTTTTTATAAATAGAAAAAAGTGTCGAAAATAAAGATAAAACCTCCCAAGACTGGTAGTACTGAGTCAGGAATTCTAACTGAATACATAAAATGACTTGAAGGAAATTAAATATACACTACTGCTCAAACAATAATTGACAGTACGATAAAAGGAAAAGACTCCAAGGGACTGCGACGACCAAACATCTCTACCTTGAATCCTTGCGATCACACTCTAACTCTGTCCGAGTCCTATATCTCCAATGCCTGGCTCTGTACATAAAAAAATATATAGAAGTATAGTATGAGTACACCACAGCGGTACCCAGTAAGTATCAAGACTAACCTCAGTGGAGTAGTGACGAGGTACAATGAAGATACTCACTAGTCTAACAACCTGTGTAATATAGCATACAAAATAATAGGAAACAAATAACAATGATGGCAACAATAATCAACCAGTGATATAAACAGCAGGGCAACAAGAACACCATAAATACTGCTCAACGAATAATGAATACAAGTGCAATCAATTAATCAAGTCCTTCAAATATAAATCTTTCGCCTATAAATCCTTCAAGAAATAATCTCTAAGATATAAGACTTTCCAATAAACATATTTCGAATATATTTCCTTCAAATAAATATCTTTCAATATATTTCTTTCAAATAAACATCTTTCAAATATGATTCTTTCAAATAAATATCTTTCGAATATATTTCTTTCAAATAAACATCTTTCGAATATAATTCTTTCAAGTAAAAATCGCAGTGTGACGCCTCATTTCATAATCATAAATAATAAATGTCTCAACCCACTTTCATATTTTCACGGCACCTCGTTCCCACATTTCTATCACAACCGCACGGGCAACTCACGTGCCAATATTATCATCATTTACTCACTGTACCTCGTGCCTACATCATAATCTTCTATTAATAAAATCATAATATTTTTCCCGACACATCGTGCCCATATCATAATTTGCCCGGCAATATCCACAAGGTCACAATCTCAACATGTACCAGACTATTATCAATTTTGCTGAATTAACAAAGCAAGTTGCACAAGTTATAAAAGAACTCACAAGAAAATCACAACATTACATAAATATCACCAACACAATATCTCCACATCATTACATATCATCGCTGACTATAGCCACCCTTATCGCTCCTATAATAGCCTCCCTTATCGCTCCGTACAATAGCCACCCTTATCTCTCCGCCCAGACAATATTCCAACACACGTAACCACAGTGAAATGTCACTCTTATACCCACGTAATATTAATAAAGGTATGCCACCCTTGTGTCTTCATAAAAATAACTCAATTTACACCAAAAACTTGCACAAAATGTTATCACAACAACACAACACAACAATGCATATCACAAATTACCCATAGGCCACAACAAATTCCAAAGATACAATAAAATCAATTAATATTACCACAAAAAGCCCAAGACTCCACACAACGTATATAAAACCTCAAAACAACAAGGATGGAAAATAATTCATCATAGGGCAACACATTCTTTAATTCATATTTTCGATAATTATATTAATGCCTCTTCTTAACTTATTTAATTAATTATTTACAAATGAAAAATCCATAATAAAATTATTTCCAGGAAATATCAAATCAACAAACACCTGGAATTTACAAAAATATTCAAGAGACAATCACACCAAAGTATTATATAAATACAAAATTGATAAACAAAGAATAAAGCATGACAATCAAAAATTTACTAAGTGTCAACCATTTTCAATTAAATATATACGGGTATCTACGAATTTTAACCGATACAATTTGCACATATAAACCAAGTACGTACTCGTCACCTCGCATACATGGTTTCCAATCATACAATTTCCACATAAGACTCAATGCCTAAGGGAAAATTCACCCCACAAGGTTAGACAAGATACTTACCTTTATGAAGTTAGTCTGATATTCCAAAATCGCCTCTTTGCTTGAATCGATCTCCGGATAGCTCAAATCTATCCAAATTAATTGTATAACTTCATTTTAATTCATCAGAAACAATTCTGGATAATATAACGTCGACTTAAAAATTTTATTCTAAAAAGGCAACCAAAAGTCAACGTGGGACCCGCTTCTCGGAACCCGACATAATTTTTACTAAATCCGAACAACCATTCCGATACGAGTTCAATCATACCAATTTTATCAAATTCCGACATCAGATTGGCTTTCAAATCTTAAATTTTCGTTTTTGAAAAATTTGCTAAAAATCTGATTTTTCTTCCATAAATTCATGGATTCATGATGTAAATTAGTATGGAATCATGAATTATAATCAATATAGGATAAGGAAGACTTACTCCAATGTTTTCACGTGAAAATCGCCCACAAATCGCCCAAGAATCGAGCTCCAAAAATTCCAAAACGAAATGGCAAAGTGCTGATTTTTGCGATTAAATGTTTCTGCCTATCCGTCACTAAAAGCCATTTTCGTCACTAAATGTCCAGAAGAAACAACTTTAACAGTCTTTATTCAATCGGTCATAATTCACTGTACAAATGTCCAAATTAAGAATGGTTTAACTTCATGGAAACTAGAATACAAGGTCTACAACTTTCATGTTTGTCAAAGCTTCAGATTCCTTATGGATTTCGAGATATAAGCTTTCAAAATAGCTCCTCGCATCAGAAATTTCTGGAAAAATTACAAAACAACATTACCATCCTTCATTAAATCGATCATAACTTTCTGTACAAATATCTAAATGATGAATGGTTTAGCTTTCTAGAAACTAGATTCTTTATAGAATTCGAGATATCAGCTTCCAAAGTAGCCTCCTCGATTGCACCATTAACGTCCAAAACAGCAGCTGCAGCAGAAAAAGCAACAGTTTCTTTTGTCCGAAATCCATTCCGTTAACCTTCCGAAATCCACCCAAGACTCTCTAGACCTTAACCGATTATACCAACATGTTCAAAAATACAATACGAACTTAATTGAGGCTTCAAAACACGTCAAACAACGCCGAAATCACGAATCGCACATCGAATCGAATTATGAGTTTTCAAATCTTCCAACTTCTATATTTTTGCGCCAAAACATATCAAATTAATCCGGAATGACTTCAAATTTTGTGCACAAGTCATAAATGACATAATGGAGTTGTTTCAATCTTCAGAATTGGATTCCGACCCCGAAATTAAAAAGTCAACTCTCGGTCAAACTTTTCAAAATCTTCTATTTTCCAACTTTCACTAAAATGCTCCGAATTATCCTACGGACTTCCAAATCCAAATCCGAACATGCTTCTAAGTATAAAATCACCATACGAAACTATTGGAATCATCAAAATTTTATTCCGGGGTCGTCTGCTCAAAAGTCAACTCTTCGGTCAACTCTTTCCATTTAAACTTCAAAATGAGAACTATTCTTTAAATTTAACTCCGAATCTTCCGAAAACCAAACTCGACCTCATATGCGAGTCATAATACATATTATGAATCTACTCGAGATCTTAAGTCACTAAACGAGGCATTAATTCTTAAAACGACAAGTTGGGTCGTTACATTCTCCCTTTCTTAAAACATACGTTCGTCCTCGAACGTGCCAAAAATTATTCTGAGGACATTAAATTACTGAGTGCATCATTTCACACATACTCACAGGTGATTCTACGTCACCATAAATTTAGCAAGGGTCCGCCAACACCATCTCATTTGAGATTATTTCTTTTATCAATATTTATAAGCTTTAAAGTCAATTCCTTACACTCCAATCAAATTTCAAAAAGTCTGACTTTCACATCAACGCACGATATTAGTCTCAACTGGCTATAGCCACTCGTGCCTATGCACACATCAACATTCTTAATAGCGCTTAAGTACTTCAAAAATTTTCGGGGTGTTACATTCTCCCCTACTTAGAATCATTAATTCTCAAATGAGAAGTAGAGTCCGGCCTCAAACACATAACATAACTTATCTCTTTCTTCGCACATCTCAATGTCCCAAATTTTTCTAACTCCCAAATTTTTCAGAAATTTCGGCAGAGCCTCCCCTGTAATTGGGCCTATTCACCTGCCAGAGTAACACCAAAACAACTCCTAACAACACATCCACAACCCAGCAACACCATAATGTATATATCAATAATGCTAATCTCAGCATTACATGCATTGCATCATCATAATAATATCTGGACATGAAACACATCATATATATGCCCATAACCACATCTCTGGTCTTAATAGTTGTTTATAATCAATTACAATATCGCCAATTAGCCTCATGTTAACCAAAATCTCATTTTAATTTTTTTTACAACATTGACAGCCAATCGCGAGGCATGAAAACCTCATCATTATTTACCCGAATCAACAAATCATATTTAATGCCACCTGGGCACTCACCTCGTAGGTCAAAACTCAATAGTTACAACACAAAAATGGCTAAATATGCATAGAATCACATAAAAAAATTATCAAATAAGCCTAACAGGCATGACTCCCTATTAATACTATAATACAAATTTAAATTTCACAAGAGGAGAATTTAAACATATAATTTTTTCACCACAAGGACCTTGTCCTTATATAACTCTCACCACAGCTTGTAGCCCGTTTTAAATATTTTACATCATATAAAAATTGTGAGGATCTCGTCCTCAACTCTGCATCACAAGTAATTGCACATTGTGTCAACTGAATTCTTTCCATTTCTTTTCTTTCTTCTCATAAATTCTGATAAAAATCACAACACAGAATGATCCCCCATACCAATAGGGCATACAATTCATAAAAATTGAAATCAATTATTCCGAAATCACATCAAATCCACTGTAGTGAGTAATAGAAAGTAATTTTTGGACTTATAGCCCTCAGTAGTGTACAAAATAAAACGATATACACGGGCTAGCATCATCAAATTTCCCAATAGGGATAAACATAAAAGTGGGTCACAAAATTACGAAGCTCACTCATAAGCGGAGCATAATAGGAGGACTCGCCTCAATTTTCAGAACCAAATCAAATTAAGGAAAAATATCCTTTTTATAACAATCAGAATCGTACCTGTAATGACACCATCTAGTGTAGTAGCCTCAGCCACACCATAGCAATTATATCAATGGGTTGGGCCTCCACCTCTTAGGCGCCATCTACCCATTCGTCCTCCATCTCTAATATGTAGTGTATGTAGATTAGTAGCTATAATGGAGTATGTGGACTGAGTGTTCTAATGAAATAAATTTCTCCCAAGTCAGGGACAATTTCTCATGATGTTCCTAGTATCACCACATTCATAACAACCCATATTCAGTTCGGCGGCTCATCTTGAGTCTGTGCTGGATAACTAGAATAACCATTGAAGGAATCCTATGCCAGTGGTGCATTAAAAGATGACTGCCCCATTAGAGTGCCCTGATTAACTGGAGCACTATGAGTATTCTGAAATTGTTTCCATGTCCCTGCTGATACTGAAATGTAGAATTATTATGGACACAGGAATATCGAAAGTCCCAACATCATCACATACAAATCTCAGCTCTTACTCATATACAAGTTTCAGAGAACCTTTGAATACCACATAAATACATCTCAGGCCAAAACTGATATTACACATGACCCCACAATTTGATCGTTGATAGTGGACTCCCTTCACTTGGTGTGAAGCCATAAGACACATTCTGATAATCCACAATACGAAACTTTATCGCTCGTACGACACCATCATAAGACACCTCAAGCCATTTATTTGGTGCATGTCATCCTCATGACAGTTAAACTCATTTCCTCCAATGTCTTGGCTTGCTAATATGTACCCTTCGCGAAATAGAAATCCCATACAAACCACATTGTCTCTAATACCACCAATATCTTCGGATCTACATCCACCTCATGACCATGCCACGATTGTGATGATTAGGAAACTAATTAAGCCTTCTTAAGATCGTACTTATCAACCAGATGTCAGAACCTATTGCACCCCATGTACACAACCGAATGATCTTTAAATACTTCCGCATTATCGATATGGATGACACGCGGTAACAATGGTTGAGCAATCCTGGCTCCCTTATAACTCCTCTGTAGTATCACGAACCATTGGCGCATGGTTGATACTAAGTGCACAATTTTATACACTAGTGGATGCAAAAGAACATATGATATATGCTTCTAGCTGAATAAATGCCGCACGATAAGGAATGAAAGAAGTGGAAATTTTCCTACTAGCTCTGTAGCCTTTCAAAGATAAGTACAGACGTCTCCGTACCGATCTGCAAGACTCTACTAAAACCGTTCGTAACTCATAGAACCTATGAACCTAGAGCTCTGATACCAACTTGTCACGACCCAAAATCCCACCATAAATGTCGTGATGACACTTAGTCTCTAAGACTAAGTAAGCCGTTTATAAAAATTCAAGTCATTTTTTTTATAAATAGAAACAAGTGTCGAAAATAAAGATACAACCTCCCAAGACTGGTAGTACTGAGTCACGAACTCTAACTGAATACATGAAATGATTTGAAGGAAATTAAATATACACTACTGCTCAAATAATAATTGACAGTACGATAAAAGGAAAAGACTCCAAGGGACTGCGACGACCAAAAAACTCTACCTTGAATCCTTGTGATCACACTCTAACTCTGTCCGAGTCCTATATCTCCAATACCTGGCTTTGTACATAAAAAAATGTATAGAAGTATAGTATGAGTACACCACAACGGTACCTAGTAAGTATCAAGACTAACCTCGGTGGAGTAGTGACGAGGTACAGTCAAGACACTCACTAGTCTAACAACCTGTGGCATACAAAATAATAGGAAACAAATAACAATGATGACAACAATAATAAACCAGTGATATAAACAGCAGGGCAACAAGAACACCATAAATACTGCTCAACAAATAAAGAATACAAGTGCAATCAATTAATCAAGTCCTTCAAATATAAATCTTTCGCCTATAAATCCTTCAAGAAATAATCTCTAATATATTAGACTTTCCAATAAACATATTTCGAATATACTTCCTTCAAATAAATATCTTTCAATATATTTCATTCAAATAAACATCTTTTGAATATGATTCTTTCAAATAAATATCTTTCGAATATATTTCTTTCAAATAAACATCTTTCGAATATAATTCTTTCAAGTAAAAATCGCCGTGTGACGCCTCATTTCATAATCATAAATAATAAATGTCTCAACCCACTTTCATATATTCATGACATCTCGTGCCCACATTTCTATCACAACCGCACGGGTAACTCACGTGCCAATATTATCATCATTTACTCACTGTACCTCGTGCCTACATCATAATATTCCATTAATAAAATCATAATATTTTTCCCGGCACCTCGTGCCCATATCGTAATTTGCCCGGCAACATCCACAGGCTCACAATCTCAACATGTACCAGGCTATTATCAATTTTGCTGAATTAACAAAGCAAGTTGCACAAGTTATAAAAGAACTCACAAGAAAATCACAACATTACATAAATATCACCAACACAATATCTCCACATCATTACATATCATCGCTGACTATAGCCACCCTTATCGCTCCTATAATAGCCTCCCTTATCGCTCCGTACAATAGCCACCCTTATCTCTCCGCCCAGACAATATTCCAACACACGTAACCACAGTGAAATGCCACTCTTATACCCACGTAATATTAATAAAGGTATGCCACCCTTGTGTCTTCATAAAAATAACTCAATTTACACCAAAAACTTGCACAAAATGTTATCACAACAACACAACACAACAATGCATATCACAAATTACCCATAGGCCACAACAAATTCCAAAGATACAACAAAATCAATTAATATTACCACAAAAAGCCCAAGACTCCACACAACGTATATAAAACCTCAAAACAACAAGGATGGAAAATAATTCATCATAGGGCAACACCTTCTTTAATTCATAT
This sequence comes from Nicotiana sylvestris, assembly GCF_000393655.2. NCBI lineage: Eukaryota > Viridiplantae > Streptophyta > Magnoliopsida > Solanales > Solanaceae > Nicotiana > Nicotiana sylvestris. The sequence goes on from NC_091062.1 coordinate 75,744,224, forward strand.
TTTCGATAATTATATTAATGCCTCTTCTTAACTTATTTAATTAATTATTTACAAATGAAAAATCCATAATAAAATTATTTCCAGGAAATATCAAATCAACAAATACCTGGAATTCACAAAAATATCCAAGCGGCAATCACACCAAATTATTATATAAATACAAAATCGATAAACAAAGAATAAAGCATGACAATCAAAGATTTACTAAGTGTCAACCATTTTCAATTAAATATATACGGGCGTCTACGAATTTTAACCGATATAATTTGCACATACAAACCAAGTACGTACTCATCACCTCACGTACATGGTTTTCAATCAAACAATTTCCACATAAACTCAATGCATAAGGGAAAATTCCCCCCCACAGAGTTAGGCAAGATACTTACCTTTATGAGGTTAGTTCGACATTCCAAAATTTCCTCCCTGCTTGAATCAACCTCTGGATAGCTCAAATCTATCCAAATTAATTGTATAACTTCATTTAAATTCATCGGAAACAATTCCGGATAATATAACGTCGACTTAAAATTTTTATTCTAATGCGGGACCTGCCTCTCGGAAGCCGACATAATTTTACGAAATCCGAACACCCATTCCGATACGAGTTCAACCATACCAATTTTATCAAATTCTGACATCGGATTGGCTTTCAAATCTTAAATTTTCGTTTTTGGAAGATTTGCTAAAAATCTAATTTTTCTTCTATAAATTCATGGATTCATGATGTAAATGAGTATGGAATCATGAAATATAATCAATATAGGATAAGGAAAACTTACCCCAATGTTTTCATGTGAAAATCTCCCAAAAATCGCCCAAGAACCGAGCTCCAAAAATTCCAAAACAAAATGGCAAACCGCTGATTTTTGTGATTAAATGTTTCTGCCCATCCGTCACTAAAAGCCATTTTCATCACTAAAAGTCGTCACTAAATGTCCACAAGAAATAGCTTTAGCAACCTTTATTCAATTGGTCATAACTTACTGTACAAATGTCCGAATTATGAATGGTTTAAATTTTTGGAAACTAGAATACAAGGTCTACAACTTTCATGATTTGAAAATCTTCAGATTCCTTATGTATTTCGAGATATAAGCTTCCAAAATAGGCTCCTCGCATTAGAAATTTTTGGGAAAATTGCAAAACAACATTACCAGCCTTTATTAAATCGATCATAACTTTCATTACAAATATCTAAATGATGAATAATTTAGCTTCCTGGAAACTAGAATTAAAGGGCTACAATTTTTATGTTTTGCAAATTTTCAGATTCTTTATAGAATTCGAGATATCAGCTTCCAAGTAGCCTCCACGATTGCACCATTAACGTCCAAAACAGCAGCTGCAGCAGGAAAAGTAGCAGTTTCTTTTGTACGAAATCCATTCCGTTAACCTTCCGAAATCCACCCAAGATTCTCGAGACCTTAACTAATTATACCAACATGTTACAAAATATAATACAAACTTAATTGAGGCTTCAAACTACGCCAAAAAATGCCGAAATCACGAATATCGCATCGAATCGAATTATGAGTTTTCAAATCTTCCAACTTCTATATTTTTGTGCCAAAACATATCAAATCAATCCGGAATGACTTCAAATTTTGTGCACAAGTCATAAATGACATAATGGAGTTGTTCCAATTTTTAGAATTGGATTCCGACCCCGAAATCAAAAAGTCAACTCTCGGTCAAACTTTTCAAAAATCTTCTATTTTCCAACTTTTGCCAAAATGAGTCGAATTGTCCTACGGACTTCCAAATCCAAATTCGAACATGCTCCTAAGTACAAAATCACCATACGAAACTATTGGATGCATCACAATTCCATTTTGGGGTCGTTTGCTCAAAATTCAACTCTCCGATCAACTCTTTCCATTTAAGTTTCAAAATAAGGACTATTCTTTAAATTTAACTCCAAATCTTCCGAAAACCAAACTCTACCTCACATGTGGGTCATAATACATATTACGAAGCTGCTCGAGATCTTAAGTCGCTGAACGAGGCGTTAATTCTTAAAACAACATGTCGTGTCGTTACAAAGGAGTTCAAGGATTAGTTACAGGAATTGCTTGATAAGGGTTTTATTCAGCCCGTGTATCACCTTGGGGTGCTCCTGTCTTGTTTGTGAATAAAAAAGATGGTTCTATGCGTATGTGTATTGATTATCGTTAGTTGAACAAAGTTATAGTGAAGAACCGTTATCCTTTGCCTCGTATTGATGATCTGTTTGACCAGCTTCAGGGCGCATGAGTGTTTTCTAAGATTGACTTGTGCTCAGGTTACCATCAGTTGAAGATTCGGGAGCCAGATATCCTGAAGACTGCTCTCAGGACTCGGTATGGTCATTACGAGTTCCTTGTTATGTCATTTGGGCTGACCAATGCCCTAACAACCTTTATGCATTTGATGCACAGTGTGTTCCGACCGTAACTTAACTCGTTTGTCATTATCTTTATTGATGATATTCTAGTGTATTCCTGGAGTCGGGAAGATCATGAGAAGCACCTGAGGACAGTGCTTCAGACCTTGAGAGAAAATAAGTTATATGCTAGGTTCTCGAAATGTGAGTTTTGGTTGGATTCCGTGGAATTATTATGCCACGTGGTGTCAAGTGAGGGTATTCATGTGGATCCAAAGAAAGTAGAGGCAGTGCAGAGTTGGCCCAGACCATCCTCAGCTACAGAGATCTATAGTTTTCTTGTCTTAGCGGGTTATTACCGTCGTTTTGTTGAGGGGTTTTCATTTATTGCAGCCCCTATGACCAGGTTGACCCAGAAGGGTTCTCCATTCCAGTGGACGGAAAAGTGTGAGGCAAGCTTTCAGAAGCTCAAGTCAGCTCTGAGTACAGCCCCAATTTTGATATTGCCTATAGGTTCGGGGTCTTACACTATTTATTGTGATGCCTCGAGCATTGGCCTTGGAGCGATTTTGATGCAGGACGGTAGGGTGATTGCCTATGCATCCAGATAGTTGAAGGTTCATGAGAAGAATTATCTGGTCCACGACCTTGAGTTAGCTGCCATTGTTTATGCCCTAAAGATCTGGCATCATTATTTGTACGGTTTGCCTTGTGAGATTTATAATGATCATTGGAGATTGTAGCACCTGTTCAAGTAAAAATATCTAAACTTGTGCCAGAGGAGGTGATTAGAGTTACTGAAGGAATATGATATCACTATTTCGTACCACCCAAGCAAGGCCAATGTGGTGGCCGATGCCTTGAGTCGCCGGGCAGAGAGTTTGGGGAATTTGGTTTATTTACCAGCATCGGAGAGGCCTATGGCGATGGATGTTCAGGCCTTAGCCAACCAGTTTGTCAGATTGGATTTTTCGGATCCCAGTCGGGTTCTAGCTTGAGTGGTTTCTCGGTCTTCCTTATTTGATCATATTAGGGAGCGTCAGTATGATGAACCTCATTTGTTTGTCCTCAAGGATAAGGTTTAGCATGGTGCTGCCAGAGATGTGACCATTGGTGATGACGGGGTATTGAGGATGCATGGTCGGATTTGTGTAGCCAATGTTGACGGTCTTCGGGAGATGATTCTAGAGGAGGCCTATAGTTTGCGGTATTCCATTCATCCGGGTGCCGCTAAGATGTATCAGGATTTGAGACAACACTACTGGTGGAGGCGGATGAACAAAGATATAGTTGGATTTGTAGCTCGGTGCCTCAACTGTTAGCAGGTGAAGTATGAGCACCAGAGACCGGTTAAGGTTATTGGGTGAGGCCAGATTATTGGGCATAAACTTGGTTCAGGATGCTTTGGAAAAGGTTAAGGTGATTCAGGATAGACTCTGTACAGCCCAGTCCAGATAGAAGAGCTATGCAGATCAGAAGGGTCCTGATGTTTCCTATAGGGTTGGAGAGTAGGTTCTACTTTGGGTTTCACCTATGAAGGGCGGTATGAGATTTGAGAAGAAGGGGAAGTTGAGTCCGAGGTTTATTGGCCCTTTTGAGATATTGAAGAATGTTGGGGAGGTTGCTTATGAGCTTGCCTTGCCTGCCAGCTTGGCAGGAGTTCATTCGGTATTTCATGTTTCTATGCTTCGGAGGTATCACGGTGATCCATCGCACGTGTTGGATTTCAGTTCAATCCAGTTGGACAAGGATCTATCTTATGTTGAGGAGCCAGTGGCAATACTGGACAGGCATGTTAGAAAGCTGAGGTCAAAGAACATTGCATCAGTGAGGGTTTAGTGGTGGGGTCAGCCGGTCGAGGAGGCGACCTAGGAGACCGAGAGGATATGCGAAGCCGTTACCCTCATCTTTTCACTACTTCAGGTATGTCTCTATACTCGTTCGAGGACGAATGAATGTTTAAATGTGAGAGGATGTAACGACCCGGCCGGTCGTTTTAAGAATTTATGCCCCGATCCCCTATTAACTGCTTTCCCCGTGTTTGTTTATGCTATTATGAGTTGGCAGGAGGAATTATTGGGAGTTTCAGAGAGTTTTGGGACACTTAGTCCCTAAATGAGAGCTTAAGTTTTGGAAATTTGACTGTAGTTAGAACAGTGTGAAGATGGCCTCAGAATGGAATTCTGATGGTTCCGTTAGCTCCGTTGAATGTGACGTGTGTGCAAAATTTCAAGTCATTCAGATGAGGTTTGATAGACTTTTTGATCGAAAGCGTATTTTGAGAGTTTTTGAAGTTCTTAGGCTTGAATCCGATGCTAAATTGGTGTTTTGATGTTGTTTTGAGCGTTTCGAATATTGGAACAAGTTTGAATGATGTTTTAGGATTGGTTGGCATGTTTGGTTGAGGTCCCAGGGGCCTCGGGTGTGCTTCGGATGCTCAATGGGGCATTTTAAGACTTGTTGAAATTGCAGAAAAATTGCAGCAACCTAGTTCTGGTTCCCTTCTTCGCGTTCGTGAGTAGGGTCTCGCGTTCATGAAGAGGAGCTGGGGCTGGGGTTGGGGGAGTTTTTTTCTGCTTTGCATTCGCAAAGAGTCTCCTACATTTGCGAAGCTGGGAGGTTTCATACCTACGCGTTCGCGATGGTGTTCCCGCGTTCGCGTAGGAGAAGGCTGTGCATCGCGTTCCCATCCCGTGTATCATGTTCACGATGAAGGAATCAGGACCCAAGCAAATTTGTGCTTCTCGAACGCGAGGGGCCTTCCGCGTTCGCGAAGAAGGAATATCTAGGTAGTATTTAAATAGCCCATCTGCGACCCTTCTTCATTTTCCCACCATTTTTGAACGGGTTTGAAGCTTTTGAGGGTGATTTTTGAGTAAACCAAAGGGGAATCACTTGGAGGTAACATTTTTGACTTCATAACTCGTTTATATGTGATTAAAGACCTAATTAGTGGTGAAATATTTGGGAAAAATGGGTAATTAGGGCTTGAGATTAAGAGACCTTAACATGAGTATTTGTGGGGTCAATTGAACTCCGATTTTAGTGTTCTTATTATGTATAGACTCGTGAGAGTACGAGGTTTCTGAAAATGTAAATTTCACCCAATTCCGAGACATGGGCATGAGGGGCATTTTGGCATTTTACCTAATTTCGCGTATTAGCTTAGAATTTATTTGTAGAATCAGTTACTTGAAGTTTATTTATGTTATGCAATTGAATTGAATAGATTTGGTCCATTTGGAGCCGAGTATTCGTGGCAAGAACGTGGTTTCGGGTTGACTTTTGGGCCGGTTCGAGGTGAGTGGCTTACCTAACCTTGTGTGGGGGATAATCCCCTTAGTATTTGATATTGTGGTAATTGAAATACCTTGTACGTGAGGTGACGAGTGTCTACTTGTGCTAATTGTTGAAAAATCTTGTTTTCACTTAAGTAGCTTAAATTGTGTTTTCCTTTCTTGCTTACTTTAAAACTGCTGTTAGCTTAGAAAAGTATGTTTAATTTACTTAATTGCTTTATTATTTAAACTGCCATAATTGTATTATGTGAAGCATGTTAGGTTAGAATTACCTGTTTTACTTGGTACGAAATTTAGCTTAATTGAGTATTCCTTATGTTGTTATTGTGTGTTTTACTTTGGGACTACGGGACGACATCGCGGGAGATTCCCTGTACATATTGATGATTTTAATTGAGGTGCGGGATACTGATAGATCCCTAGCACGTATATTGAGGATACCAAGAGATTCTCGGAATACCAAGAGATCCTCGAGATACCAAAAGATCCCTAGCATATATTGAGGATACCAAGAGATCCCTGGTATATATTGAGGGTACTAAGAGATTCTCGGGATGCTAGGAGATCCCCGATTATTGTCTTTGAGAAGAGTGGCATTTCTGGTGATTGTGTTCTATTTCTGTTTCAGTTGTAGTTATCCTTATTATCCTGTATTGATTCTTATGGTTATCTTTCAACTGTACTGCTTTATCTTATACTATCACATTTTATATTTTATTTAATCTCAATAGGGCCCTGACCTTCCTCATCACTACCCGACTGAGGTTAGACTTGGCATTTACTGAGTACTGCTGTGGTGTACTCATGCCCTTTTTGTGTGTGTTTTTCAAGTGTAGATCCAGGTGCCTCCACTCAGACTCATCACGCTTGAGATGAGGCGCTTGTAGAGACTCCGAGGTATATCTGCCGCGCCCGCAAACTTAAGTATCCCTTTCTACTCCCCCTTTTTAGTATTAGCCCTTCTGTATTTTCCTTTCCTTTATTAGGTATTCTGGAGTTAGATACTAGTAGACATTCAAAGGCTTGTGATCATGAGATTTCGGGTTTTGGGAAATGTGTTCAGATTTCGAGAGTTGTTATTGTGTATGCCAAGCGGCACTTTTAAACACTATTTTATTTCACTATTTCGTTCTTATTATTTTCTTCCGCAAATTTTCGCATTGTTAGGCTTACCTAGTCGTGGAGACTAGGTGCCGTCACGATAGTTCACGGAGCGCGAACCAGGGTCGTGATAGTGGAGTTCAAGATGAAGGAAGCAATAAGAGCACCTCGAGATGAGTCGATTGCACACTCTGATCTCAAGGAAGATGCCCTACATGAGCTAGTTGAAGAGGGCAATGAACTACTCGCTATTTTGGTGTCAGGGCACATGATTTGTGAAGGAAAGGTAATGTCTTTGGCCTCTATATTGGAGTAAGTGAGTAGGTTTTGAAAAATACGTGGTGCTTTTGAGTTGAGTCTTGAGGCTAAGTGGTTACAGCATGGTGCTTAATCTGCTTTAAATATTTTTGGCATGATGAGTTAAGGAAGTGGTTTGATGAAAAAATTGACTCTTTATGAAGCATAATTTGATTGCTCGAGGACGAGCAATGGTCTAAGTATGGGGTGTTGATGGTAGGTGACGACCACAAAATCGGTGTATAAAACTTAGGCCCTAGTCAAAGATAGTATAGTATTAAATCGTCTCCATAGGGATTGTGTTAAATAATACTTAAAAGAATCTTCAGCTTAACACTATTCAGGAAAATAAACCTTTGAATTTTATAGTTATTAACTAATTAAGAGTAAAAAGTAAGATTCTCAATTGTGAATGAATAATGGAAATTGACTGACTATGTAGAAATGATTGAATATCAATGTGAGGAATAAGGGCTTTGACAAGATATGTGATCAACTATTATTCGTGATAACTCTATGCTAAGTTCACTCTTAATTTCTATTGACTCTTTCTATTTCAACGGATGATTAAGCTATATTAAGGATTCAAATTCTTCTTCCAAATGAATGAGGGTTCCGTTAAAACAACCTAATGATAAGTGCTATGAATGTATACAAGAATATGCTGAATGAATATTCTTATGAATAACGTCTCTCGACTATTCCTCTAAATTAGGTCAATTGATAACTCTGCAAGCTCTTTCGATTACCTATGATAGTCGTGAAATTTACCCAACAAGATAACATAATGATAATTGCAGTAACACTTCTCTTCCGAATAAAGTGAAAACCCAAATAACTTTGTAATTTAATTCAAAACTCGTTCAACAAAGTCAATCAACTAACAGAAAGCAAACCTTTGAATAATAATCAATTCACAACATTTGTAAATAACCCTAAAAAGGAATTATCAATATTGGAGAAATTGTTCATCAAAAGAGTATTAAGAGGACAAGAAAACATTACAACCCACGAATTCAAACAAACATTCGTATTGAATGCTTCAGATGAAGTATTTTACGTCTATGTTGTTTCCTTGCATTATTTTCTCCAAACGTTGCTCCAAAATCCCAGATACCTAGTTTGGGACGAGCTTAGGCTTTATATAAGTCAAGAAGAATGCCTAGAAATTACAAAATTTGGCCTAGTTTAAGTTTCCCGAGACAGACATGCGCGGCCACGTATCTAGGTGTATGCTCGTGCACATCTACCAGTCTGTCTATGACACTTGCATGCTCATGTGCATAGTTGGGGCTGCTCGTGCGCGGCTGCGCATCTAGATTTCCTCCTCTCTTAGCTTGTTTTCCTCCCATTTCATGCACTACCCATCCATTGATCCCCTCTGCACTACCTGTATTGAAAAGCAACATATTAGACCATAATCAGACTAAATATCTAACAAATCAACCAAATCAAGGCCACAAAGCAAGCATAAGTGTCGAGTAATTTTAAGCTCATCAAACACCCTCACACTTAGACTTTGCTCGTCTCAAGGAAATCTAAAACTATAGTGCTCCTAACATTGCAACTTCCTTAGACAAGTCACCGGCCAAAATCAACTAGATACCATTCTGGTGTCACATTCAACCTCAACCCCCGTCATGACATTCCACTAGTGTTGTCGTCAAATCGACATCGACTCCTTAGTTCACCTCACAAGAAAAAGATAATGCCCATTCACACACCAATTGCAAACAATAGCATAGGGCAATAACACAACAATCACTCATCCTCACAAAGAAGTGAATCATGCTTTCAAGAGTAGTATAAGCTTGGCTATAATTTAACTCTCCACTAATGTAGGAACAGTTTCGTCTAAATCATGTAGGACTTTGCATTTGGTCGTAACTAGGCTATGGGACAGGTTGTATATAATCTGTATAAGAGTATCTTCACCTCTATAAGCACTTTAATACCTACAACTTCATACGTGACCTAAACCATTTACAATTAAAATTTCCCCCAAGCTTCCAATTCAGAATAACACCCAGTTCCCATTTCTTTAAGCACAACATACACGGACTTTACGTCAGTAGGGGAATGTTCACTTTCATTTCTTTACTCATCATCAGAGTATTGATCCATTTTCTATTTCTTTTTCTTTTTTTTTTCTTATCGCTTTTCACAATCCCCTGCTCGCGTACCTCACATACATTCATGATGGTGCACCCTTTGCACTTCTTATTGGTTCCACTCAAAACCAACCCCTACCCCCACATTTAACTCTTTTCATCTTTTGGAATCACACACAAGACATTAGAGTGCTTAGGGACGATTACGAGTTTAGGTTGTAATGTGGTTGCCAAAGAAAGAGGAAATTAGGCTCAACTGGGATAACGAATTAATTCTTAGGAGGGTTCAAAGTAATAGAAAAAGGGCTATCAAAGAAGGTCTACGGTCATCTCCAAACTCAACTATTACCTATGATTTCGCCCTGATCCACAACCAAGACAAGTTCTGGACCTTGTTAGGCATGATCACTAAACAAATATTTGCCTCACCACACATAGAATTTTGGATAGGCACACAATTCAGACCACATTCACCAATGGTCTCTCTGACTTATAAGGACAAGATCATGCATCCCACCAGTCAGGCACAATCAACTTTGCCAACCACAAGCAACTTTTCAAAAAACAATTATCTAAAAACAAAGAAATAACAAAAATCTACTCTAAATAGTGTTTGGTTCAAAATTTTACGACCATGGTAAAGAACCAAACAAGAAACCCATGGAAGTACAAGTGAAGAAGTTAACCTAAAAAATAATAAAATATTTTTGGGATTTGTGTTTTTTTCAACAGGAAAGCAATTTAAACAGCGCTATTTATAATACCCCCACCCCCACACTTAATAAGTGGCATGTACCCATGTCACAAAATTAAAATGCAAAGGTGTAGGAAACTCCCTTGATTGGGTCAATCTGTTTCGGAGATGGTGTCGGGGTCCAAGTGACAAGCCCGACCAAGTGCGCGCAGCCATGCCATGATTTTCCACTCAGACTTGGCATTTTACTCAATAAGTGACTACACTCGAGTGCCAAAAATCATTAACAGAAGTGTGCATCCCCTCCATATCCTGTTTCAAAGAAGCCATTCTTGTTTCCCACACACTGTCAGAAGGTTCTCCAACTCCCTGCTCACGTGGGGTAGTAGCTTAAACATCCTCCCCATGCACCTCACTTTCCTCTATGGGTGCATCGGACTTCTCACTCTCAACCTCAACAACCATAACATGTTCCTTCCCAATGACAACTTTATTAGCCTAAAATTTCTCCCCTCTTTTGACCTTTCTGTTCGTAGCCTTGTTTTTTGGTACCCGTGTCTCATGGCACAACTGAGTGACTAACGACGGGAAAAAGAACCCATACCTCTGCACCATACAACAATTTTTATCTCGTCTTGAATGACCTTAGCCACATCAAAGTCGTGGCCATTAAAAAATCACACAAATCAGAGTAGCTCGGGAACCATTCACCTCAGTTGTGTTGTCCGAAAGCATCAAGCATTTATTAATGATGTATAACCAACACTTCCCTTCAAAAGTGAGTACAGTAGAAGGAAATTTGTGGTCCCTGATTAATTGCATCACTTCCTTTTCGTGCACACAGATGGTCTCAAAGAACAGAGTCTCTGATTAACCATACCACCAAAAAGTAATTGGTTGTATCAAGGTGGTCCATATAATCCGGCAAGTGGTAGGCCCTTTGGATAGCTTCTTTGGAAAAATCCACCTTCTTTCATTCGTACTATACACACATTGTCCTCACGTTTCGGGCTATTCACGTAGAATTCCAGCATAACAGTCAAATTGGTCTCATTAGGTTCTTCGAATAACACTCCCAATCCTCGCCAGACTAATTCATCATGAACCGTGGAACACTCATTGAGGAGAGACCCGATGTACATGCTCCTTTTAGGTACTGGCTTTTTCTCTGCCTTGCTATTAAACCGGTGCCTCCTAGGAGACAAACTTGTTTTGATCATATGGGCAAGAGGACGCAGAAGCACGCAACCTGGAAGTGCCCACATCTTTAGCTTTGGACGTGCCCGCTTGCCTACCGGTGGAGACACTTAGGGTTTTTCTTTTCTTTGATGTGGCCATTTGCACCTGAAACAACACAACAATTATTAGAAATTAGATCACTCTTTAGACCAAAAAGGGTTACTCAAACTTCACCCGTATAGTGGTCACGAAGATATGCTACTCCTTGACATGTAAAGGATCCATCCTACATTCATTAGCGTATACCTCCATTATCAGGTCACCCAAGTAAATTACATGGATGAACATAGGGTGGCCAACAATTTCAAAAACACACTGCAAAATCTCATTGTGGCATTTAAACAGACACCTTACATACAAAAGAGCTCCTATTCCACACAAAATAATATTTAGCCCATAAGTGGACTACATACACAACAATTCCTATACATAGTAACCCTAAATTGCATCATTCGCGATGAAACAATTCATTGGACCCAAAGAAAAAGAAAAGAACAAAAAAAATTGAAGAAGTTACATACGTAAGGGTTCAATTGATGGAGACACACTTGAGAAGTGGGGGGGGGGAGAGAGATAGAGAGGAGGAGTGAGGTGGTGAGTGCACGAGAGAGAGGGGGGGGGGGAATTGGAATAGGTTAGGGTTGGGTTTGGGAACCTCACATCGATCCACCGAAGCCACTGATTTACACTGCCTTGAGGCCAGTCGTTGCTTACACTACCTCGAAGTTGATCACTGAGAACCCTCGAAGTCGATCACTGAGAACCCTTGAGGTCGATCACTGGGAACCCTCGAGACACCTTGATGATCATAAAATCGAACCGCTGATTTTTACCGTATACAGATAGTCCCCATGTTTCTTAGAGTAAAATAATAATAAATAATCTCGAATTCCTGCCCATTCGATACTTCCATCACGACGGTAGTCACGCCCTGCCAAATGATTGACACGACAAAATAAGGTGCCAAAAGGTTGCGTATACATAAGCCTTAAAAGCCTTCGAATTGATTACAACGGTTGGCTATCCTTTTGCCTCCTCCAACATGCATGTTAGGCCTCTATAAATACTTCTTCTTTCGCTCTTTATTGTTCACTGCACCACCAAGCCCTCAAAAAAAAATTCCTTCTACCTTTCCTTTTCGTTCTCTTTTTGAAACGCTATTTTCTTTTCCCCTCTGAAATCTTTTGAGAATGGCGAAACCTTCCACCTTTGTCCCTTAGGAAAATGTAGCCTCCTCTTCCTCGCTTTCGTCTAAAGGCAAAGCAGCAGTTCCTCCTCGCGTTGGGGAATGCATTCTAAGGTCCTTTGCAATGACTTTCAATTTCAAGATCGAAAAACCTTCTTTGAAGCCGGGACGATGCAAGCCTGCATCTCAATATATTAGCTCAATAACAGACATCAAAAGGGTGAAGATTGAATGCCGCTGGGGGGATGTGGTACTTGTAGAGATCCCTTCTTGGGAGGAGGATATAATGACATACAAGGCCGATTTTCTTAGTGTGTATACTTACCCATTTACCCCTGGGCTGGTGGGGCCATCCTCGGCTTCGATAGACCCCACGATTCTCGACTTCTGCAAATGGTATCGAGTGACCCTCAGCCAAATTCACCCTTCGTTCTGGCGCATTGTCTATATGATCAGGCATTATGTGAACATGATTAAGGAGATTCCCTTCACCCTCGATTACATGGTCAGGATGTACAGTCCTTGACTCTTCCGTGGGGGTCTGATTAGGCTCCACTATCAAGCTTTGAGGACCTTTTTTGCTTGTACCGACAAAGTTGGGAACAGAGAGTGGATGAGCCATTTTGTCCGAGTTAGGACTTCGGACCTGATTTCGGTGGAAAGGATGTCGTTCCCCAAAAAGTGGAACATGGAACGTAAGTAGATACGTTATTTAACGTTCCCTTGCTTCTTTTTAGATACATCTCCCTATGCGCTAACTTTCTCTACTGATGCAGTAGTTGCAGTTTACCCTGGCGCGGTTAAGGACCTCTCGGGCTAGGTCGACCAGCTGGATTTGATTTGCCTATATGCTGAGCATGTGTGGCATGATCTGTCCCAAGATCGATGGTAAGCCAAGGACCATGGTGAGCCTTTACTCCTGCTGTAGTCGTACCTTTTAACAGAACTGTTGCTGATAGGGTCCTCACCCCCTGTGTTTACCTTTTACATTTGTGCAAGTCTGGGGGAGGTCCCTTTGATGAAGGAAACACCGCTTGGTAAAGCGGATACCTCGAAACCCGACGAAGGGAAGAAAAGACAAAGGGAATCGTCGAATGAGCCTTTGGAATCCAATAAGACCAAAGTGGAAAAACCTAAGGTCGACCCAGCAACCTTAAATTTAGAAGCAGTGGGGAGTCTCCGAGCTGAAGGCGAGGGGAAAAATGATTTCTCAAAAGCATCTGAGGGAGGAAAAAACCCGATGGACCCTTATATCGTAGAGACATTGACTTCCGAGTCAATACTTGGTGTCGTCATGGTCCAACCTCGGGCTGAAGAGGCTACCGAGGAGGTATTGGGTAATGTCCCTAAGCCGGCTAATGGCCAAAATATTCCTTGAGCTGAGACGCATTTGGTAAGCAGTTCAGAGGAACCCAGTTCTGAAGTCCTTCAGGGACAAGAGACGGCCCGATTGATCCCGTTGGTGTTATTGTCGTTAGTGATTCTCCTCTGGGGACGACCTTACCTCTTGAGTAAATACTAGATGCCTAGAATAAAGAACCTTCCGATGTGGGGGTGGCCATCGGAGGTAGAGATGCGTTTAAAAGGCCTTTAGCCGCTCCTGAGAAAATTCTTGAGCTCGATGTCTCACTCATCTTCAGTGAGATGAACAGGCTTTATGAGCAGGTAGTTTTGGAAATTTTGCCTATTGTCCTGATCTTCATCTTTCTAATGTGTCTATTTCATGGCTCCAAGCCAGGGTGCTTTATAATCAGACCTTCGCTCGGTTTCAAGCTGAGGTGACTCGTCACGAGCGTGAGAAAGCTCATCTTGCTGAACAAGTTACCTAGTTTTCGTTTGTTTTTGTCTGAATGGTCAGATCTCAGCGTTTTGAAACCTTTGATCTGATTTGTGCAGTTTGAGATGAAATATGCCCTATTGAGGTAGGAGCTCCAAGCTAGAGACTCCGAAATTCTCAAACACAAACGACGCGTGAGAGAGATAACTTCCGAGAGGGATACCCTCCAGGGCAAGATGACCTTAGTCAGGCACCAACTTCATGATGCGAGGGCGGATAGTGACAAGTATAGAGGTCTCCATACTAAGTTAGTTACTGTGCTATCCAGGATCAAAATTGAAGCTGAGGCGCTTATATCCTTGCGCAAAGAGAATATCGTTGTAACAAATGCTCAAGCCGGTAGATTGCCCGAGGAGGCCGAACTAAAATTGACTCGAGCCGTGGAGCATGCTCAGTTAGAATCTCGGAGGTGGACTCTCGAGGATATACACACAGGGGGCATTGATTTGTTTGCCGAGTTCGAGAGGGTGAAGACCCTAGAGATGTAGGCTGCTGCCCTGTTTGCTTCTGGAAGTGTGTCGAGTAGTGGTTTAGGAGATGATGATAATGAAGGTGGAATCCCCAGAGGGGGAGAGGCCGTTGAAGGTCCTGGGGTCATGGCTGGAACCGTTAGGGAACAACCTCCGATGAAGCTTCCGACCTGGGGGTCATATGGTTTCGAGTTTTGACGCCAGTCCTCGAGTGTTCGGGACGTTTTTGCCTATGGAGCCATTTTTGTAAAAAATACCGAACTCCTTTGAAATGCTTTGATGGAGGGGAAAGTATTCTTTGATTTACTTGGTACAAGTATACACGTTTTTGCTGTCAAGGGCTCGATTATTCTATACAGACACGGTTTGTTAGACCGTTTGGCCCGGTGCATCATTTTTCTATCGAGACCCTATTTAGCACATCTTGGCTTCTCCAAGGAGGTGACCTTTCGTGGGGACTCCCCCAGTATTCGAGGTTGATTGAAGAGAAGCCTTGAATACTTGTTGAGTCTTCCTTAGGCAGCATATGAGTGTTGCCTCGTTAAAAACCTTGCCGGTAAAATCCTTTTCGGGATAAAAACTCGGTCGAAGGAAAAGAGTGCAACGTATGCTTTGAAACCTTAAGGTATTCAAGTTGGATAGGGCTTCGACTGTCACGGTCGGACACCTGTATGAAGGTTAGTGTAATATATAAACAAAAAAGAGGAACCACCATACCTTAGTGGTGATGGTGCTTTGAGCCTCGATATGCTCCCAACATTTGCTTAAGGGACACAATACGGTCCTTTGTTCGTTTTATTCGGGTGTAGCCGAGGATGTGTCTCGTGAGTGCTATTTTACTGTTTTCTTATCCTTTGACTCCTTTGATGTCGAAGGCGTTGATGTTGGTGCCATATCGTGCACCGCGAACATCTCCTTGGCTGCATGTTGTTCCCCATATACAATTTTTATTTCGTCTTTCGTAGGAAATTTCATCATTTGATGCAGGGTTGACGGTACTTCTCTCATACAATGTGTCCATGGCCTTCCGAGCAAGGCGTTGTACCTCATGTCTCCTTTGATGACATGAAACTTAGCATTTTGTGTTGTTCCAGCCACGTTGACTGGGAGGGTGATTTCACCTTTAGTTGTCTTGCTTGCCATATTGAATCCGTTAAGGACTCGAGAGGCGGGCACGATCTGGTCGAGCAGTCCGAGCTGCTCCATGACCCTTGATCTAATAATGTTGGCCAAGCTACCTCGGTCCACAAGTACACGTTTAATTTGAAATATATTCACAAGAAAAGAAATTACCAATGCGTGGTTATGGGGCTGAGACATGGTCTCGATGTCCTCGTTGCTGAATGTGAGAGCGTCCTCGGGTATGTAACCTCGAATCCACTTTTCCCTAGTAATGGATATTTTTGTTCTTCTGATAGTGGGTTCCTGTGGGGCGTCGATTCCTCCCATGATCATGTGGATGACATGTTGCGGCTCATCTATTTCATTCTTTTTGTTCGCCTCTCTTTCCTGAAATTGATTTTCGGCTTGGTCGCTGAGGAACTCTCGGAGGTGTCCTTTGCTGAGTAGTCGGGCTACTTCTTCCCGGAGATGTCTGTAGTCTTCGGCCCAGCGACCGTGTGTGCCATGGAATTCACATACTAAATTGTGGTTCCTTTGTGATGGATCCAATTGTATGGGCCTTGGCCACTTGGCATCTCTAAGTTTGCTAATGGACGATATAATGCCCGACACG
Organism: Nicotiana sylvestris; assembly: GCF_000393655.2. Lineage (NCBI taxonomy): Eukaryota > Viridiplantae > Streptophyta > Magnoliopsida > Solanales > Solanaceae > Nicotiana > Nicotiana sylvestris. Next base: position 75,760,558 of record NC_091062.1, read on the forward strand.
TCAACGTTGAAGTTGTATTCCGACAGGCATGGTGCCTCCGTCGATCTTGTGTGCCTATTGAATTCGACCCTATTCACCAGTCCCCGAGGGTTTTGACCTCGGTCTGTTCTTCGATCATTTCGGGGTATGTTATGCCTCGGGGCATTTCTCCTGTCTTCGATGTATGTCTAGTACCTTTCTCTGTTTGGCTTTGGCTCTTTTGCTAGAAGTCTGCTTGGGTATACCGAGACCGAGAGGGCTCCTAGTTGCTCATCCTCGACCCTGATCTTCGGTTGATACTGGTTGTGAATATCCGACCAAGTTACTGCAGGGTATTCAACCAAATTCTGCTTCAGCTGTTTTGAACCCACCGAGCTTGGTTCGTTCAAACCTTGAATGAAGGCCTGCACTGCCCAGTCATCGGAGACTGGTGGTAGTTCCATTCGTTCCATTTGAAAGCGAGATACGAACTCTCGCAACATCTCATTCTCCCTTTGCTTGATTTTGAAGACGTCGGATTTCCTTGATGGCACCAACATGTGCCTTTATGAAGGAATATGCCAGCATGGCGAACGAATCTATCGAGTTTGGGGCTAGGTTGTGATACCACATCATTGCCCCTTTTGAAAGCGTCTCTCCGAACTTTTTCAGTAGGATGGATTTGATCTCGTTGTCCTTTAGGTCATTGCCCTTTACCGCACAAGTGTAAGTAGTGACGTGCTCATTTGGGTTCGAGGTTCTGTTGTTGTTCGGGAGGTCTGGCATTCTGAACTTCTTTGGAATGGGTTTTGGAGTCGCTTTCTGTGGGAATGACTTCTGTACAAACTTCTTCGAATCTATACCCTTCAGGATCGAGGGTGCGCCCGGGATTTGGTCGACCCTGGAATTGTAGGTCTCTACCTTCTTGTCGTTGGCTTCTATCTTCTTCTTGCCCGACTCGATCCTCTTTGTGAGGTCATCGAGAATCTTTATGATGGAGGGGTTGGCTGTTAACCCGTTGTTGCTTGATCTTTCTGGTACCTGCTCGGCCTGGGGAGCCATTTTCGGTGCTATTGTACTGGGAATTTTCTGGTGGCTTTGCAGCTGAGAAATTTCTAGCTGTTGTGCCTATAACATCTCAAAAATAACACGAAGGCTAACCTCTCATTCTTCCCTATCTGGGGTTTTCTGAGCTTCTTGTTGGTCTTCTTGGCGTACGCTCCTGTTAGTGTGGGAGCTTATATCGATGTGTTTGGCATTGCGTGAGACCACATCCGCGGGACTAGCTCCAGCATGCCTTCAGGGTTCAATGATAGTGCGCCAACACTTGAAACAACTACACTATTCTCTCCATGGTCCTCAAGACCGTTGTTTTGATATGAATTTACTGAGTTAGACATTTTGACCTGAAATCAAAGATTCTTGGACAAGAAAAAGCGTGAAGGATAAGTTATGCAGTAAACCAGCAAGAAAACAATCACTATTATTTTTAGCCCCAAGGTGGGCGCCAAACTATTTACCGCGAAAATGGTAATAACAATTAGATTTGATTTTGTGGTTCTTAAAATATGCGATTTATTTTTATGCTAGTTGTTAGGCAATGGATGCTAAGTAAAAGACTTGGAAATAAGATAATAGCTTTAAAACAATGTGATAATCAAACCGAATGGCTAATAATCGGGGCCTCGAGCTTGCACTTTCGCGACCTTGATATCGAGTCAGATGTCTTGCCGAGGATAGTCAATGGGGGATTAACAGTTATGACAACCTTGATGGAAGGATTTTATGACCAATAATAAGTAATAAATGAAGAACATTAAATAGAACACTATGAATATAAGCAATAAATGTAGGTAGTGAAATCAAGAGAATATGTTGAGTTAGAGAGCAGATAGAATGTTCTTATGTATTCAATATTGTGTATCAAATGTCCTACAAAATGACAATGATCCCCTTTATATATGAGGGAGAATTCCAACATAGTACAAATACATTTATTACAAAGATATGGGGCTGGTACAACTATTTAATGCCATGATACGGGTTTGGACTAGCCTAATAGACTTTGTCAGCTCTAGTCACGTGCCTTGGGAACCTCACATCGATCCATCGAAGCCACTGATTTACACTGCCTCGAGGCCGGTTGTTGCTTACACTACCTCAAAGTCGATCACTGAGAATCCTCGAAGTCAATCATTGAGAACCCTCGAGGTTGATCACTGGGAACCCTGGAGACGCCTTGATTATAGTAAAATCGAACTGCTAATTTTAACCGTATACAGGGGGTCTAAAATCAGGTTAAAACATAAGGGTTAGAGAAATTACATGGTGCACAATCGGTGCATGTCTGGGTCAAAATGTGTATGGCCGCGCATCACTGCCAATGTTTCTGTAACACATGTGCAGCCATATGCATGGTCAACCCTCCCTGTGTGGCCGCACATATGCAGACTTGCTGACGTTGCTTTATGTGCGATTATATGTGAGGTGAACCCCTCTTGGAGCACAGGGGCACACCTATACATGCAAAAACTTTCCTTTGAAGACCTCAATTCCACCATTCCATGACCTATACATCCCCGCAACCACCAACTCACACTTTACACTAACTATTACCTAGCCTATGCTACCAAAGAAATATCAAACTAGTAGAAAGGTTAGAGGTAGTTATGAGTTATAGTCATCAGTTTGACTCAACCGAGCATCCTCAATTGATTATGATGCTCGAGAATTGCTTATCAAATCCTCCAGCAAGATATGGTTTTAACCTATGCCCGTTTAACTTGAAACTCTCTGTTCCTTCCATGTTTTGGATCTCAATCGCCCCATATGGTGATACATGCTTCACCACATACGGTCCCATCCATATAGATTTAAATTTTCAGGGTAACAATCTGATTCTAGTATTGTATAGCAAGACTTTTTTCCCTTCATGAAATTATTTTGGTTTAATCAGACGGTCAAGCCATTTCTTCATCTTTTCCTTGAAAATTTGGGCATTCTCATATGCGTCCAATCTGAATTCCTCCACCTCATTCATCTGCGACATTCGTTGCTCACTTGCAAGACTAAGATCAAGATTAAGCAATTTAATTGACCAATAAGCCTTATGCTCTTTCTCCGTAGGTAAGTGCCATGATTTTTCACATACTAACTTGAAAGTTGAAGTCCCTATAGTTGTTTTGAACACTGTTCTATACGCCCATAGAGCTTCATCTAACTTTATTGACCAATCTTTTCTGGATGCACTATCCATTTTTTCTAGAATTTTTTTGAGTTCACAGTTAGATACTTCTTCTTGACCATTCGTTTGAGCATGATATGGCTTCCTATTTTATGAGTTACCCCATATTTAGACAATAGTGTGGCAAACTCTGTATTGGAAAACTAGTGGTCGTTGACTGCGTCAGCAAGAACAACCCCTTCTGAAATTTAGCCAACAAGATAACATAATGATAATTGCAGTAACACTTCTCTTCTGATTAAAGTGAAATTCCAAATAACTTTGTAATTTAATTCAAAACTCGCTCAACAAATTCATGTAACTAACAGAAAGCAACCCCTCGAATAATAATCAATTCACAACATATGTCAATAACCCTAAGAAGGACTACTCCATATTAGAGAAATTGTCCATCAAAAGGGAATTAAGAGGACAAGAAAACATTACAACCCACGAATTAAAACAAACTTTCGTATTGAATGATTTGAATGAAGTATTCAACGTCTATGTTGTTTCCTTTTCCTCTTTTCTCCAAAGGATGCTCCAAAATCCCAAATACCTAGTCTGGGACGAGATTAGGCTTTATATAGGTCAAGGAGAATGCCTAAAAATTACAAAATTGGGCCTGACTTAAGTTTCCTGAAGACGGACGGGCGCGACTGCGTATCTGGGTGTATGACCGGGCATATGGCCGCGCATATCTACCAGTCCATTTTTGACACTACCGCGCTTATGTGCGCGGTTAGGGCTACCCGTAAGTGGACACACATCTGGATTTCCTCCTCTCTAAACTTGTTTTCCTCCCATTTCGTGCACTATCTGTCCATTGATCTCCTCTGCACCACCTGCACTGAAAAGCAATATATTAGACCATAATCAGACTAAATATCTAACAAATCAACAAAATAAAGGCCACAAAGTAGGGATAAGTGTCGAGTAATTTTAAGCTCATCAGTAGGCTAGGAACCCATGTTTTAGCTCCATTTTGCTCTCTAATTACTGCACTTTATTCATGTTTGAAGTTAAATTGATGATGATTTGCACTTATTACGCGTTTTATGCCTTGCTGGAGATGATTCCGGGTTAAGTAGATATTCTGGAGCTAAATTGAATAATTTGGATCTTTGAAGTTTGAGTAAAAGCCCAAAGAATTAACTCGACATCACGTGCGGGGTCAACATAGTAATGTAATGGAGCCTGTTTGATAAGTATCACCATACTGAACATCTCCATTAGCGCGGAGCATGGTGCTCAGCAGGGCACGTCGCGCCTGTGTAATGTTACTAAACAATTTTCCCACTTCGGCTTGGAATGGTTAGTTTTGTCTGGACCCATTTTTTTTTTATGATATAAATACACCAAAAATATGATTTTGTGAGGACTTTTGACCTATGGAGTTATTGGAGAAGCTTCAAGACACAAGAATTCATCATTATAAAATGCGACTTTGGATTATAATGTAGGATTAATATTTTCTATGTTCTTAAACTTATTTGTGTCGACTTTCTTCATGATTATGGAGTAGTTTACCTTAGGGTTTGATATGATTTGGTGAGTTTATTGTTATATATGTATTGATAATTATCGATTGCTTGAATTTGTTGGAGGATCTTTAACTCTAGTTGTGATTTTATTCATTATCGTGTTTAATCGGAAGATAAGCATAATAGTGAATATTGTTGCAACACATGACTTAATTTATTTTGGTACTTCTTTAAAGTAATCAAATGAGATTTGTGATGTACCATTTGAATTGAGATTTAGAAATATTCGCGAGAAGTTTCTCTTAGATCATTCATACCAATAGATTCTTGCAAGTTTCACCGCACTTAATATTAGCTTATTTGAACGATTTAGGTTTAATCGAGAGAGGCACCTAAATCAGAATAATAAGATAGTAACTTGTTGAATTCATTAGAATCAATATATTATTGAGAGTGAAATTTAATAGTTTCAATTCCAGGATAATATTCTTGCACCTATCATGTCATGACCCTTTTTTCTCACACTGATAACAACCCAATTCTACTACTCTCTAGTTCTTCAAGACCAATTGTTAGTTGTTTGCTTTAATTTTAGTTTGTTAGTTGTAGTATTAGTCGCCCCCAAATTAAAGTGTTAATCATCCTAGATAGTATTTAACTACAAATTACTTGAACATTGTTAAGCCTAATTCTGGTGGAGACAGTAACCTTCTATACTATCTTTGATGTAACACGAGCTTTTATAGTGTATTTTACTCATCAGCTGTCGCTGCTGAGATGCGCGTTCTCACCATCTGTGAGAGAATAGAGAAGAAATATTTAGACCCAAAATCAATGCACGATAAGGAATCAATAAAGGAAAAGTTTTCTAAAGCCCTATTATCTTTAGCGGATAGATACTAACGTCTCTGTACCGATCTACAAGACTCTACTAGGACTTATTGTAATTTGTTAGACCCTTAGAACCTAGAGCTCAGATATAAACTTTTCATGACCCAAAATCCCATAAAAAAATATGATGGCGCCTAAATCGCTCGCTAGGCCAGCTAACACTCAATCAATCATAATTTAAGTAGATTAGTTAAATCTTTAACATAATCATGATATAATATGAAAACGAAAATAATTTCAAAAATAATATCATTAATGTAAATATTTGAGATGGGGTCTAAACTTAATCACAACTATCTACAAAGCCCAAAACCCGATGTCAGAACTATCACAAACATCTAACAAGGTTAAAGGGAGTCAATTGGACAACAATGTCTGTACGAAATGGAAAATAGATAGACAGAATAGATAAGTAGGGATGTGCTGCTGATCAGACAAGTAAAGTAGCTCACCACAAAGTCTCTATTAGACACTTTATTTTGTTGGATGAACACCACTAATACTAGTCAAGAGATATATGCTCAACTAGTTCATAGTTATAGGAAAGAAGGCATTCTTTTAAGTATAATAGTCAGATCCGAATCTTACCACCGAAAATCAACTAAACATAAGTTTATCGAAAGAAATATATTTCCATTTCAAAACACCAGATAAGAATTTTCGATTACTAGTTTGCATAAAGAAAATACAGCTCTATGCCTACATTTCAATATACATGTCAAGCAACCAACTATAATATACCGTCTAACATGAGGAATATACATCTCTATGCCTACATGTCAAATATACATGTCAATCATCAAATGTCACATTACTGTCTAGCATGAGAAAAATGCATCTCTATGTCTACATATCAATTATACATGACAAAAAACGGTTTCATAGTGATATCATCAAGTATACTCACTCTCAGCCCACTCAGGATGCTTGGCTCAATGCCCCCACTCCATCACACACATACAATCGTTGGCACTGTACGGGTGCCTGGATCAAAAGCCTCTCACCAAAGCACGTGTATGTATCATTGTGCCTGCCTCTCAATGCCCTGACTCCATCAGACACACACAGTTACTAGTGCTGTACGGGTGCCTGGATCAAAAGCCCCTCATCAAATCACGTGTATGTATCACTATGCCTGCGCTTACTGCTGGTATGTCAGACTCCGGAAGGTGGATCCTTCCCATCTAATCAAAAGCCAATATGGTTTGCTGCGGCGTGCAGCTCGATCCATATAATAAAAATAATAATAATAATAATAATAATAATAATAATAATAATAATAATAATAATAATAATAATAATAATAATAATAAGGCATGTTGCGGTGTGCAACCTGATCCATATAATAATAAACCATTATGGCCTGCTGCAGTGTGCATACCGATCCACATAACACTCTCTCAACATGGATCTCAGGCCCATCCCAATCAACCTCTCAAGTCTCACGGGCTCTCAATCTCATATCACTCAGCCCAAGCGGTACCACATATGGAATACAACAACAATGTGTGATGCAACAACAAATAATGAATAGAGACTGAGATATGATATGCAAATGAAGAATCATGACTGAATGTATAATTATAGTTAACTCGGATAGCCCAAAACAATAGAAATAGTCTCAACAGGTCTTAACCAAATAATCACATAGCCTAAACATGACTTGTAACATGAATCACAATTAAGATAATCAAACAAGTAGGGAGAACACGAATATAACAAGATATAACAGCAAAACAATTTTGGTAACAATTAAAATTTAGCTTGAATTATGGTTACGCCGATGCACGCCTGTGCGCCCTTCACGTAGCATGTGCGTCAACGCAATACATCTCATATAACATGGTTGCTAGGGTTAATTACCATCAAATCTATGTTTAGATATGTTACTAACCATGAAAAAGTCAAAACTAATATCGAGCAAGCCAAATAATACTCTAGAAATGTCATCTCGTGCGTATCAATCTCCGAACGGCTCAAAACTAGCCAAAAGAAACTCAAAAACATCAAAAAATGCCAAAGAAAACCAACCCAAAAGATAAAGCTCGAATCTTTAGTCAAATACCCAAAGTCAACCAAAAAGTCAAACCCAGTTCCGCACCTTGGAACCCGACAAAACTCACAAATTCTGACAACCCATTCAATTATGAGTCCAACCATACTAATATCATTCAAATCCGACTCCGGAAAGATGTTCAAAACTCAACTAATCACTTTAAGAAAATTTAGACAAAACCCCCCAATTTCTCTTCTAAAATCATCAATCAAATGCCAAAATCAAAGATAGAATCACGAAATATAACTAAATCCTAGTATAAAATACTTACCCCAATCCATGTGGATAAAATCCTCTCCGAAATCGCTGAAATCCGAGCTCTCCAACTAAAAATATGATAAAATAACTCAAAGGTCTGAAATAGAGTACTCTATAATCACTGCTCTAGCAATACACATCGTGATCGTGGGAATACCTTTGCAATCGCAAAGAACAAATACCATTTCCACAAAAATGCCTTACGCGTTTGCGACAATGCCCATGTGAATGCGATGGCCACATGTGCGAACCCTACGCGAACGTGTCCCTTTACAGGCAAACACAAAGTAGAGTCCCTAGCTTATAGCTCCTTATACGCGAATGCGGCCACCTTACTGCGAACGCGCTGAACAAAACTCAAAAAGCTATGCGAACATGCCTCTCCTACCGTGAACGCAAAGAGAAAATTACCCAGATCCAAATCAAAACCTACGTGATCGTGACTATAGATTCGCGATCGTGAAGAATAACTGAGGCAACAGAAAATAGTAGAAATTGACTATGAATTCAACCTCCGAAATGATCTGAAACCACCCCGGAACTCACCCGAGCCCCTCGGGATCTCGTCCCAACATGCCAAAAAGTTCTAAAACATAACACTAACCTACTTGATGCATCAAATAACACCTAACAATATCAAAACTACGAATCGCACCTCAAATCAAACCTTATAAACTTTTGAACTTTCAACTTTCAAAACTCATGCCAAATAATATCAAATCATCTCGGAATGACCTCAAATATTGCGCACAAGTCCCAAATGACATAAAAAATCTATTAAAACTCATGGAACAACAATCCAAACTCAATAACATTGAAGTCTACTCCCGGTCAAATCTATGAATATTTCGAAGCTTCAAATTGCCAACTTTCACTAAATAGTGCCGAAACTTTATAGAGACATCAAATGCAAATACCAACACACGTCCAAGTCCAAAATCACCAGTCAGACCTAATGGAACCATCAAATCTCTTATCTAAGGTCAAATACACAAAAGTTCAACTAGGTCAACTCTTCCAACTTAAAGTTTCTAAAATGAGAATCATTCATCCAAATCATATTTCGAATCACCCAAAAATCAAAATCGATAATACACAAAAGTAATAATACATCGTATGAAGTTACTCATTCCTCAAACCATAGAACAAAATGAAAATACTCAAAACAACTGGTCGGGTCATTACATTCTCTCCCACTTAAATATACGTTCATCCTTGAACGTGCCAAGAGTCGTTATAAGGCCATAAAATCACTTTATAAACTCAACGTGATACTCATGGGTAATCGCACGTCACCCCAATCTGTATAAGTCTATCAACACATCATAACTGAAGACTCTTCCTTCAAACCTAGTCCATAAACCTTGGAACCCAATTTCTAACATCCGGATTCCATTCGAAGACCCAATTCTCACATTCATACACTGTATAAGTCTCAACAAGCTTGTATCAAAGCTATAACCATAACATAAGGTGTAATCACATGATATACCACGTAACTCGGATACTCATAGCAATAACTTCCGACCACAATAGTTGCTCAATAACAAATTCAGTACTGGTAACAAATCTCATATCAAATAAAACCTTGTTCTAAACCTTCGTACAGTACCAAACAATGAAGGAAACAAGTAGAAAATCATAACCACCTATCAGATCAACAACTTATGGAGCTTCCTCGCCCAATAAGTATCGTAGCCCAATTTCTAAACCGACTAGTGTTGCACCCTATTTTTCACTAGTAAAAATAAGATTCAACTTATGATTTCTCTATTGTTGATAAAAGAGAGTCGACCCCTAATATTTAAAGGTATACTAGGGTCCCTATTTAATTACTAAGTCACATTTATTATTGGTCTACTAACTAGTGAGATTATGGGTAAGAGTTCTTGTCCTTATAAGGGGAAGGTGTTACGCAACCCATAAAATATACCTGGGATAGCTCCATATGACTTAGACTAATTTTAAGGGATCAATTATTTGTACTATGATTAATTACTATTAAAGAGTACGACTTACTGTATACTTATGGGAGAGTATAATAAGAGAGCATGAGACCATTAGACGGATGTGAATTTATAAAGGAGTCTAAAGATATGCTGAAAGAGTTTTGAAATATGTAGGTAAATGGTCTATATTTTATAAAGCTTGTGAAAAGAGGTTAAGTTATGAAATAGCTAATTTAGGGAATAGGTGTTCATGTAAAAAATGTGTTTATAAGAGTTAGCCTAAGATAAACATTGGCTTTTAAAAATATTGAAGAAAAGCGGTCTTTTGAAAATCCTTTTGGGGCGATAATACTTCACCTTTTATAAAAATTCTGATTTGTCTCTTGATAGTAAAGCTTGCAATTCTAATATGATTTCTTTTTTCGAAAATGGGGCTGCTAATTTTACTAAGTTCTGGGCTTCAAAAATCTTTTAAGAAAAGGCAAGTGAGCGAGAGCATAATAATGATGTGAGTAAGTTATAATTAGCAAAATGGGGATTAATTACATAACTAACACTTTTAAAATCCTTTATTATTTAAGGCTTGCCTATTTTCATATGATATTAAAGCATGAAAATAAAGCCTGGGATCTAAGGTATGAGTGTTATATACATGACAACAAAATGCGACAAAGCAACAAGGTGGTAGATTAGAGGTAATGAAGCAGTAAACTAAATTTATGGAGCAATAGAAAATAACAAAGGGAATTGAGGGAAAGAGGACTAGACTCTGGTAATTGGGCCTCAAGAAAGCAGGCCCAGCGGTAAAGAAGATGCAGTTTTGGACTCCCCACAAAGATGCAACAAGGCTGAGATTAGGCCTGAGTTCCTTAGGAACTCAGTAGGCCCAAATAGATGTACATGCCCAAAAGAAAAGAGAAATTCATTAGATACATGCTCCATATTTTCTAGCATATTTAACCATGTATGAAATATATATAAACAAACGTCTGGAACAATGTATCAAAGTATCAATACTCAAATACTACGAGAAATTATACTAACGTGGTAGTTATACATGGCAAATAATTTACATTGAAAATCTTTCATTTCCATTAAATACTAAACCCCTAAACAACCAAAAGTGTCAATGAATTAAAGGCTAAGGAGGAAGTTCTACTCAAGGTCGATGCCCCCTTTGAATCCCCTGATACTTCAAAGTTCCCAAGGGACTCAAGGTCCAAAGCAATGATTGTGCTGGGGAGATCAGCCCAACCTAGAGTCAAACTCCACTCCCAAACACACTTAATCACTAACAACTTATTTTTCTTATGGGTTTAAATACCAATGAGGCCCTTTCAATGTAAACTAAATGATGTGGTATCTCTTACCACAAAGTATACTTTTCCTCCTAATAGAATAACATAAGGGCACACAGACTACATTTGATACCAAATAAAGAATACATATCAGGTAAATCTAAAGGTCAGACTTTCGAACACACATAAGAGAGAAACAGAAGCATCATGTCATACTGTTAAAGGGCTAGTCATTAAGGAAAAAAATACTTTCAAACGGAAAGTGAGGAATACAGAGTTCATATATGCGGTAACACAAGAAATGTAGATACCCCTACCCGTACAGACTAATGATGAACTGATTAGCTTAGTACTAGCACATGCATGAATTAGTAACACTACTTGAAATTTTAAAAGGGTATTAGTAAAGGCTCAGGAAGCCAGTGGCGATTAGCACCTTTCATAGAAGTTATTAGAGATATTACAAACATTATCTGGACTCTCAAATAAGTTCACAGAATTTAACATAGAATCCCTTAAGGGCTCGACAGGATCATATTAACCTTTAAGCAAGCTGCTATGTTCAGACAGTATCAAAAGGGATTTCTTACAAGGTTTAAGGATCAGATTCAGTTTCACATTAACAATAAGGAGAGGATTGAGGATAGTTCGAAGCAAAGCATAGGATCAGGAAGCCAAATAGGGGAACATTCAATATTTAGTCAGTTATACATAAACACTTCAAGTGAGGTTGTAATCTTATACAAACAGGGGAGCTTTACATGTTACAGAATCAAATTAAACAGGTCATGAAGGGATATGGGTTGCAGATAAGGGAAGTGTTATACCAAAAATAAATTCAACTCAAGTGTATAGATTTTAAACTAGTGTCTAGGTATGAAGTAATCACACTCCGTTTAACAATCATCACTTTATTATAACAAGGGTAACTAGGTCCTACTTTATGGAAGATAACTTAACGATAACTACATGTAAGTGATGGCACCGGACACCGCTGTTAGGCAAGCCAACACTATATACTTAATTTAGGTCTCATTTTAATATTTTTGGAAATCATAGTTTTCTTTCAATTAAATAGTAGAAGATGGAAATTACAGAGTAAATAATAATATTTTTAACAATCTCAATACTGAATAACACATAATCACCCCAGAACGTGGTATCACAAGTGCATGAGCATCAACTAGAAAATAAAAATAAAATACAACATCTGTCCGGAATATAAATTTGGACAGGAAAGAAATATAAATACTCTTAAAGAGAGTCTGATGGCTGCGGATCATAACATAAGATGCAGCTCACCTAAGTCCCCGTATCAACCGCGCCGCTGCGCCCACAAGGCCACTAAATATATACGTGCCTGCACAATAAAATGTGCAGCAAGTATAGTATGAGTATGTAAATAACGCATACCCAGCATGTATCCAGTCTAACCTCGAAAAAGTAGTGACGAGGGGTCAACAATGACACTTACTATAGGCTTAAAATAAAATGCCAATGATATAACTTAAACATGGGTTATATAGAACGGCTGTAAGCTCAATATTATGAAATAAGTAAGCAATTCTTTTATAATTAAGAAATCTCTTAAATTATTTCTCATCATTTAACAATTTATCTCAGGCCAATGAGGCTATACCATTTATTATAAATTCCAAAGCATGCTCAAATCATGCCGAGGTTGTACAACCCGATCCAACATATAAATATAAACTGTGCACTGCTGAGGGTCGAACGACACGAATCATAGATGCATCATCTGCTACTGAGGCGTTCGACCCACTCGACAACAAGAGAAAGCACATATAAACAACCAATTCAAGATTTATTTATGGTTAATGTTCAAAGGAATATAAATTCTCATTAACGGTCAAATGACCCGTCCAAAACTTAAGTAGGTGAAGTTTAACCTTTTACAATTTCCTTATTAAGTTCCAATATGTTTTAACAATTAAATTAACAAGTAGGATGCAAACATCACAAATATAACATGATTTAGGTCCTAGACTACCCAGACATAAGCATAATAGTAGTTACGCATGAACTCTCGTCACTTTGTGCATACGTAGCCCCAACAATTAGAAGCACATATTAATTCAATTCACTTATGTGGTTAATTCTCTCTTACAAGGTTAGAAAGGAGACTTACTTCGCTCTGAAGTTCTATAGCCGGTTCCTAAGTCTTTTAAACAGCTCAAATCGATGCCCAACGCTCCAAAATTTATCAATAAATGAGCAATTCCATAAATATATACTCTAATACTCATTATAATCCTATTTACAACAATTTCCAACTCCGTTCGAAAAGTCGATAATAATCACCCTCGGGCCCTTCAGAAAAATTTCGAAGATAAACTTTACCCATAACCCCACGAACTCAAATATATAATTTATTTCCAATTCCATGCCCAAATTCGTGGTCAAAATCCAAAAATATCAATTTCTAGGTTTTCTACCAAAAAACCCTCAATTTCTACAAATTTTCATGTTTAAATCCTTATACAAACAATGTATTTAACTTATAATGAGTGGGAATCACTTACTGTGTGTTGCTTGATGAATATCTCCCTTTGAAGCTCTCCAAAATTCCCCCAACCAAGTGAGAAATGAGAGAAGAAGAGCCAAATCTCACTCTTAAAACCATTCTGCCCAGCGACATTTTCGCACGTGCGGCTCCTTGGCCACTCAAGTGCGTCCGCTTCTGCGGCACTTCTTCCGCACCTGCGGCCCTTACCGCTTCTGTGGCTACTGACCTCGCACTTGCGCCATTGCAGGTGCGCAAACTTTTCTGCTCCTGCGGTTCTCAACAGCTTTGTCCCCCTTCCGTTCTTGCTAGCCATTTCCCACACCTGCGGCCCTCTTCACGCAGGTGCGATTACACCAGATTCCCAGCTGCTTCAGCTCTTCCACCAAATCCAAATTCGATCTGCTAACCACCCGGAATCCACCCGATGCCCCAAGGACCCCATCAAATCATACCAGCTAGTTCCAAAACAAGACACAGACCCGCTCGAGGCCTCAAATCACATCAAATAACGTCGGAATCATGGATCAGACCCTTAATTCAAGCTTCAGGAACTTTAGAACTTCAAACATCAACATTTGATGCCGAAACCTATTAAATCACGTCTGATTAGGCTTAAATTTTACACACAAGTCACATTCGACATTACGGACCTACTCCAACTTCCAGAATCAAAATCCGACCCGGATATCTAAAAGTCCACTCCCGGACAAACTTCTCAAAAACCTTAAAATTTCTAACTTTCGCCAAATGACCCCGAAATGACCTACAAACATCCAAATCCACTTCTAGATGCGCTCCCATAATCACCATACGGAGTTATTCCCAGACTCATAAGCCTAAACGCACATCGATAACACCGAAATACACCTCAACCCAAATTTATGAAAAATCTTCCGAAATACCAACTTCCACAATAGGCGCCGAAACGCTCCCGATCATCCAAAACCCGATCCGAACATACGCCCAAGTCCAAAATCATCATATGAACCTGTTGGAACCTTCAAATCTCGTTTTCGAGGTGATTTACTCAAAAATCCAACCTTAGTCAATTCTTCCAACTTAAAGTTTCCGAAATGAGAATTTTTTTTCCAAATTAAATCTGAACTTCTGAAATTCCAATTCCGACCATGCGTACAAGTCATAATACCTGAAGTGAAGCTACTCATGGCCTCAAACCGCCGAACGACGCGCTAGGGATCAAAACGACCGATCGGGTCGTTACATTCTCTCCTACTTAAACATACATTCATCCTCGAACGTGCTAAGAACTGCTGTGGAGTTGTCTGAAATCACTGTTTAATACCTTGTGCACCTACCCGTGCTACCATAACTCAATTGAGCACACTAGCTCGAGCTAATATGAAGATTCTCCATTCTTTTTTGATCAAATAAGCCTCAGATCCAAATTCCAATATCTGGAACTCTCCACTAGGCTTGCTTTCAACATATGAACACCATATCAATCACTACGCGATGCACCATTATACGATTGTGTACCTTTGTTGAATCCACACTATGTACTGCATAACTCACATGACCATAATAACATCCTCTGATAACAATAGCCAAAATTTCACGAATCCAATGCTCACAACATACCTCATGACACATATAAGTCCCGTTCCAACCCTTGAAATACTGCCACGACGGAAGATATGTGTAGGAATTCATAACCAACTGTCGAGTACAATTCATTGAGTTTCTCCTCTCGATAAGAACCATTACCTCATCCTAGACTGAATATCGATATTTACTCCTTAATGTGCCTATATAAATTTAATCGCACTGACCCCAAGTCCAATAATCTCGTATCACCTAGTATAAGTTGTTCAGGCAATAAGCCACCTTAGACACTACCAAAAGTATCATATGATGCCACCATGTGCCAATAAGCCACAACTCGAATATGATATATAAGGAAAACGAACTTTGGAAAGAACTACTCAGCCTACACAACTAATTAAACAATCGAAGGGATGTTATGACCTTCCTCAGAAAATGAGAAACAAAACACACAAGGATGATATGGGGAACTGTTCTCAACATCACACTGTTGCGGCATGCAACCCGATCCACACATAATACTGTTGTGGCATGCAACCCGATCCAACCATGATACCCATGGTGGCATGCCACCCAAACCACACATAATAATCTATAAAGGAATTACTTATCGAGCTAAAATGCTCATACCTATGAAATACCAAAATATCAACCACAAGCAAGCGAAGTGCATAATGCAATTCCTGGGGAGACAGATAGCGCCATACGCTACAAAAGTCAAGCACGACTAAGGTGCGATATATGACTTGTATCTTGAGAGCCATCCTGCTCATATAACACCACAACCTACACGAGGTCTCGATACAAGTCCGAATAATCAAACCACCTCACAACCCACACAGCACAATAAAGTATTACATGAAATAGCTGACAACAGAAGTAACATCCAAGGCCCGAATATTCCTCCGTAACAATGCTAAGCTGGAATGAACACATCTGGCATGATATAGAGCCCACATTCAGAGTAAGATCTATCCTCGAATCTCAAGCCGATTTCGATTGTATTGCATTGGGATAATAACCTTCCATAGATCCACAGTAACCCCTTTCTCCCATAAAACATAAGAACAACCGTCAAATCTGCGACAAACTTCCACAGTCCTCAACTAAATGAACCGAGCACCCTTCAGGAATAATTTCTCAAATTAGCAATAGCACCACAATCTCCATACTTGGTTTCAACATTTGATCAATTAAGTGACTACATGTCACACTTTGTCACGACCCTATTCCCGAACCCGGTCGTGATGGCGCCTCTCGTGAAGATAAGGCCAGCCAAAACAAATGAAACACCTCTTTGAAAAATTAATTAACACAAACAAGTATAAAACATGATTAATATAGCCATAATTGCAGAAACAACGATAATTACAAAAGAGAAACCATCCCGACAGAGCCCAAACCGGGGTGTCACAAGTCATGAGCAACTAAGAAATCCGGATACAAGTCTACTGAACACTAAATCCGATACAATAGTTCTAAAAATATGAAACTGATAAGATAAGGGAGGCACGTGGCTGCAAACGCCAACAACTACCTCGTAGTCTCCGAATCACTGCCTGGACTGGGAGAATCAGCACTCAGGAGCGGACTCTGCGATGCCTGAATCTGCACACATGGTGTAGGGAGTAATGTGAGTACTCCGACTCAGTGAGTAATAATTATAAATAATGGCTGAAAGTATGAAAACACGTAAAGGCACAAAGCAATTCCATATCAAGCAATAAAATCACTTAAAGCAATAAATCAGTGAAAAAATCAAATGATATCCCTTTTTAAAAGAAGTAAAATAGGTAATTTAACAGGTAAATAACAAGTAGAAGTCCGTCCCTCGGGCATAGTATCAATCGCTCAGAACAGTATCAGCTCCTTGGGCTCACTCTCAGTACAGTATCAACCCATCGGGCTCAGTATCAATCACTCAGAACAGTATCAGTCCCTGAGGCTCACTCTCAGATCATAATGGGTACCCGCGCTCACTGTGGGTGTGCTGACTACGGAGGGGCCCCTTACGGCCCAAGCGCTACATCAAGCCACCTCATGGCAACATAACTTGGCACTCGACCTCACATCACTCGGCCTCACATCACTCAAGCCACCTCGTGGCATAGAAAGTATCTCATATCACTTAGCATGTCCTCACATATGGCTCTCAGCCTCACTCAGTTCAGAAATCATCACAAGCCCCTTGGGCATCAGTAAAACAGAAGTGCTCAGCCCAAACAACATTTGAAAGATCATTTAAGTCTCAAATTCAAGTAAAAGTGGCTGAGTTTGTAAAGCAGTGTAAATCAATAGGACTGAGTTCAAGTAGTATGTCAAAATAGTAAGGAAACAGTGATAAAAGTCCAAAAGGATTTAAATAGTCGGCACGAAGCCCAAATATGGCAATAAGCCCAAGTCATGATGATAACAATTTAGTTTTAAACAAATACACGGTAAAAACATCAATCGAGATGGACCAAGTCACAATTCCCAATAGTAAACGACCCCGCGCCCGCCATTAAGCGCGTGTCTCACCTCAATATAGCACTACGTTGTGCAATCCGGGGTTTCAAACCCTCAGGACATCATTTGCAATCATTACTCACCTCAAGCCAGCCAAAACTCTAGCTCGCTATGCCCTTGCCTCTCAAATCGGCCTCCTCACGCGTCGAATCTGACCAAAACCACAACGAATACGTCATAATAGGCTAAGGGAACAATACCCAATCGAAAACAATCGAAAAATATCAAAAATCCCAAAATTGGCAAAACCCGAGCCCCTGTCCCACTTCTCGAAACTCAGAAATTTTTACATCATTAGGTTCCTATCTCGCCACGAGTTCATACATATAAAAATAATAAGAATCAGAGTTCAATTGACCCCTCAAATCCCTAATCTTAGCTCTCTTAAGTTCAAGCCCTAACCTCCATTTTTAGTCCATGATTTTCTTAAATTTCCAGTCTTAATTCATCTAATAACACCATAGGATTGTGTTTTAGGTCCAAAAATCCTTAACTTATTGAAGCTCCTTTAAATCCCTCTTCAAAATCGTCCAAAATTCTCCAAGTCCAAAGTTAGAAATGAGAAACCCTTCAAAATTCGCGAAGAAGAACTTAAATACCCTCTGCCTAGCCATAACCACATCTGCGGTCCAATAGCCGCATCTGCGGTCCCAGCCAATCCTTGCCTTTTCCTCTTCTGCGACCCCCAACTCGCATCTGCGACACCATACCTGCGGTCCCCAAACCGCAGGTGCGAAAATACCTGAAGCACCAGAAAATCTGCAACAACACAAGTCCAAACTCTTCCCGTTAGCCATCTAAAACCACCCCGAGGCCCCCGGGACCTCAACCAAACGCACCAACGCATCTTAAATCATCATTAAAACTTGTTCCAATCATCAAATCACCTCGAACAACACCAAAACCGTCAATTCACACCGAATTCAAGCCTAAGTTCTTCTAAAACTTCAGAAACACGCATTCGATCAAAAACCCGACCAAATCACCTCCGAAAGACCTAAAATTTTACACATACATACCAAATCACCTAACAAAGCTACTGCAACTCTCGTAATTCCGTTTCGACCCTCGGATCAAAATCTCACCTACCAACCGGAAATTGCCAAAATACTAACTTCGCTAAAACAAGCTAATTTATACACCGGACCTCCAAAACCACTTCCGATCACGCTCCTAAGTCACAAATCATCCCCCGAAGCTAACCAAATCACCGGAAATCATATCCGAGCCCTCTAACTCATAAGTAACCATCCGGTTGACTTTTCCAAACTAAGCCTTCCTTAAAGAGACTAAGTGTCTCATTTCCTACCAAAACAAATCTAAATCGACTCGATCACACCAATTACAGATAATGAAGCATAAAGAAGCTGAAAATGGGGAAAGCGGAGCGGTAACTCATGAGACGACTGGTCGGGTCGTCACATCCTCCCCAACTTAAACAAACACTTGTCCTCGAGCGAGTCAAGAAACATACCTGAAGCCTCAAACAGGTGAGAATATCTTCTCCGCATCTCCCGCTCAGTCTCCCAGGTAGCCTCCTCCACGGGCCGACCTTTCCACTGCATTTTCACTGAAGCTATATTCTTTGACCTCAACTTCCAAACCTGATGACCAAAATAGCTATTGGCTCCACATCATAGGTCAAATCATCATCCAACTGAACCGTGTTGAAGTCTAAAACATGTGATGGATCCCCAATATACTTCCGGAGAATAGAAACATGAAATACCGGATGCACACTCAACAAGCTGGGTGGCAAAGCAAGCTCATAAGCTACCTCCCCAATCCTCCGAAGCACCTCAAAAGGCCCAATGAACCACAGACTCAACTTCCTTTTCTTTCCAAATCTCATAACACCCTTCATGGGCGAAACCTTCAGCAAGACCTTCTCACCAACCATGTAGGATACATTTTGAACCTTCCAGTTCGCATAACTCTTCTGACGCGACTGCGCTGTACGAAGCCTCTCCTGAATCACCTTCACTTTCTCTAAGGCATCCTGAACCAAATCTATCCCCAATAGCCTAGCCTTGCCGGGCTCGAACCAACCAATTGGAGATCTACACCACCTCCCATACAAAGGCTCATACGGAGCCATCTGAATACTCGACTGGTAGCTGTTGTTGTAGGCAAACTCTGCAAGCGGCAAAATCTCATCTCATGAACCTCCAAAATCAATAACACAAGCACGCAACATGTCCTCCAATATCTGAATAGTACGCTCGGACTGTCCGTCCGTCTGAGGATGAAAAGATGTGCTCAACTCCACCTGAGTACCCAACTCTCGTTGAATAGACTTCCAAAACTGGGAAGTAAACTGAGTACCCCTATATGAGATGATGGAAACCAGAACACCATGCAACCGACCAATCTCCCGGATATATATCTCTGCTAACCGCTCTGAAGAATAAATAGTACACACATGAATGAAGTGCGCAGACTTGGTCAGCCAATCCACAATCACCCAAATAGCATCAAACTTTTTCAAAGTCTGAGGAAGTCCAACCACAAAGTCCATAGTGATCCTCTCCAACTTCCACTCGGGAATAACCATCTGCTGAAGCAAGCCCCCCGGTCTTTGATGCTCATATTTCACCTATTGACAATTGAGACACCGAGCTACAAATCCCACAATATCTTTCTTCATTCTTCTCCACCAATAGTGCTACCTCAAATCCTGATACATCTTCGCGGCAACTGGATGGATAGAATACCGCGAGATATGGGCCTCCTCAAGAATCAACTCTCTAAGCCCATCCACATTGGGCAAAAAATCCGTCCCAGCATCCTCAACACACCATCGTCACCGATGGTCATATCTCGGGCATCATCATGCTGAACTTTGTCCTTAAGGACAAGCAAATGTGGATCATCATACTGGCGCTCTCTGATGCGATCATATAAGGAAGATCGAGAAACCACACATGCCAACACCCGACTGGGCTCCGAAATATCCAACCTCACGAACGGATTAGCCAAGGCCTGAACATCAACTGCAAGAGGTCTCTCCTCAACTGGGATGTATGCCAAACTCCCCATACTCACTGCCTTTCGGCTTAAAGCATCGGCCACCACATTGGCCTTTCGCGGATGGTACAATATAGTTATATCATAATCCTTAAGCAACTCTAACCACCTCCGCTGCCTCAAATTAAGATCTTTCTGCTTGAAAAAATGCTGAAGACTGCGATGATCAGCGAATACCTCACAAGATACGCCATACAAGTAATGCCCCTAAATCTTCAATGCATGAACTATGGCGGCCAACTCCAAATCATGAATAGGGTAGTTCTTCTTACGGGGTTTCAACTGAAGAGAAACATAAGCAATCACCCTACCCTCATGCATCAATACACAACCAATCCCAACTCTCGAAACATCACAATACACTGTGTAAGAACCTAAAGCTGATGGCAAAACCAATACTGGAGTTGTGGTCAAAGCTGTCTTGAGCTTCTGAAGGCTCTCCTCACACTCGTCCGACCATACAAATGAAACACCCTTCTGAGTCAACTTGGTCAAGGGCAATGCGATAGATGAGAATCCCTAAACAAACACGCGATAATAGCCTGCCAACCCAAGAAAGCTACGAATATCTGTGGCTGAGGACTGTCTAGGCCAACTCTAAACCGCCTCTATCTTCTTTGGATCAACCTGAATACCCTCGCTGGACATCAAGTGCCCCAAGAAAGCTACTGAACCGAGCCAAAACTCACACTTTGAGAATTTTGCATAAAGCTTCTCCTCCCTCAATCTCTGCAATACAACTCTCAAATGCTCTATATGCTCCTCCTGACTACGCGAGTACACCAGAATATCATCAATGAATACAATAATGAAGGAATCCATATAAGGTCAAAATACACTGTTCATCAAATGCATGAACGTTTTTGGGGCATTGGTCAGCCCGAAAGACATGACAAGAAACTCATAGTGACCATATCTAGTCCTAAAAGCAGTCTTAAGAATATCTGAATCCCCGATCTTCAACTGGTGATAGCCAGAACAGAGATCACTCTTGGAGAACACCCTCGTTCCCTGAAGCTGATCAAATAAATCATCGATGCAAGGCAAAGGATACTTGTTATTAATTGTTACTTTGTTCAATTGCCTATAATCAATGCACATTCTCATCGTGCCATCCTTCTTCTTCACAAACAAAACCGGTGCACCCCAAGGTGACACACTAGGCCGAATGAACCCCTTATCTAGGAGTTCCTGAAGCTTTTCTTTCAATTCCTTCAACTCTGCTGGTGCCATACGATATGGCGGAATAGAAATGGGCTGGGTGCCTGGCATCAGGTCAATACCAAAATCAATATCCCTGTCTGGTGGCATGCCCGACAGGTCTGAAGGAAATACATCGGGAAACTCCCTCACAAATAGAACAGAATCAATGCTAGGAGTCTCAGCTCCAACATCCCTCACAAACGTCAAATATGAAAGACAACCCTTCCCAACCATACGCTGGGCCTTCAAGAAAGAAATCACTCTACTAGGAACGTAATCATTTACACCATGCCACTCAATCCTCGGTACACCCGGCATAGCCAAAGTGACTATCTTGGCATGACAATCTAGAATAGCATGACACGGAGATAACCAATCCATGCCCAAAATAACATCAAAGTCCACCATGCTCAATAGAAATAGATCAACTCAGGTTTCTAGACCCCCAATAGTCACAACATATGACCGGTACACATGGTCTACAATAATAGTATCGCCCACCGGGGTAGATACGTGGACAGGTAAAGCAAGACACCCTTGGGACGTACTTAAATAATGAGCAAAATATGAGGACACATAAGAATAGGTGGAACCGGGATCAAATAAGACAAAGGCATCTTTATGGCAGACTGAAATAATACCTGTAATGACACCATCGGAAGCAATAGCATCGGTCCTTCCCGGAATAGCATAAAACCGGGCTTGGCCACTGCTTGATCGACCTCCACCTCTTGGGAGACCCAAGGTTGCCTGACCTCTACCCCTAACTAGCTGGGTGGGTGGTGATGTAACTGGAGCAGAAGTCGAGGGCTGACCCCTCTACTAAGATGAACTAGCAATACGACGAGGACACTACCTCCATATATGTCCAAACTCTCCACACTCAAAACAACTCCCAGGTGCTGGAGAAGGGGACTGAAGGGAACCCCTTGCACCGGAGTGACCAGCTGATACACTCGGCATAGAAGAACCCTGAGCTGACGGGGTGCAAGATGAACTCTGGGCTGGAAGGGTGCTGAGTGAATGCTGACCCTGCTGAGAACCATGATAACCACAGCCTGAAGATGCCCCACGATACGCGGGATGTGTCGACTGAGAGGGCCTGAATGAACGGCCTCTACCATGCTGGAACTGGCCCCTAGACGGAGCACCACTGAAACTGGCAGAACCTCGAGGCCTCTTGGCCTCCCTCTCCTCTCTATCCTGCCGGCGAGCCATCTCAATCTCACGAGCGATATCAACCACCTCCTTAAATGAAATATCCAAGACTCTCTCTCTAGTCATTAGAATACGAAGATGATAGTTAAGGCCATACCAAACCACTTGATCCTCTCACGATCTGTCGGGACCATCCAGGCGGCATGGCGAGCCAACTCAGAAAACCTCGCCTCATACTGAGACACAGTCATATCCCCCTGCCGAAGCCACTCAAACTACCTACGTAGCTCCTCCCTATAGGACTACGGTACATACTTCTCCAAGAAGAGAGTGGAGAACTCCTGCCAAGTCAAAGGCACTGCACCTGTCGGCCTACGCCTCTCATATGCCTCCCACCAAGTGAAGGTAGCCCTAGTGAACTGAAAGGTGGTAAATTCCACACCACTAGACTCAAGAATCCCTGTCGTAAAGAGCATCCACTGACACTTGTCGAGAAAACCCTAGGCATCCTCGCCCTCAGCACCACTGAATGAAGGATGTTGGAGCCTACCAAACCTCTCGAGACGACGCTGCTTATCATCTGGCATAACTGGAACTATGAACTCCTGAACTGGTGCAACTGGCTGAGCTGGAGGTGCTCCCGGTGTCTGCAATCCCTGCACTACCTGCTCAGGTATGCGAGCAGCGGGGGTTTGATTGCCTCTCCCGGCCTGTGAAGTAGCTGCTGCTATAGTGGATGAAACTGCTTGAGCCAAGCCACTGCAAACTGATAAGATTTGTGCCAAGGCCTCCTAAAGACCCGGAATCACGATGGGCATAGCTGGTGCCTGAACTGGTGCTGCTGGAACATCCATAGTTGGAGCCTAATCCGTAGCTAGGGCAACTGGTTGATCTACAGGTGCTGCCCTTGCTGCTCTGCCTCTGCCACGACCATGACCACGTCCACGGACTCTGGTGGCCTCAGTGGGTGGCCTAGTGGTCGTCCACCTCATCCAGTAGCTCGCGTCCTCAGCATTTGTGAGAGAATGGAATAACAAAAGTGTAGTACTCGGACCAACAAGTTCGCATGACAAGAATTTCAAGAATATGAAGTTTTTCCTAAAAAGGTTCTGCAGCCTCTCGAGGATAAATACAGACGTCTCTGTACCGATCTGCGAGACTCTACTAAACCCGCTCATGACTCGTAAGACCTATGTAACCTAGGCTCTGATACCAACTTGTCACGACCCAATTCTCGAACCCGGTCGTGATGGCGCCTCTCGTGAAGACAAGGCTAGCCAAAACAAATGAAACACCTCTTTTAACAATTAATTAACATAAACAAGTCTAAAACATGATTAATATAGCCATAATTGCGGAAACAGCGATAATAACAAAAGGGAAACCATCCCGACACAGGCCAAACCGGGGTGTCACAAGTCATGAGCAACTAAGAAATTCGGATACAAGTCTACTGAACACTAAATTCGATACAATAGTTCTAAAAACATGAAAATGATAAGATAAGGGAGGCACGGGGCTGCGAACGCCAACAGCTACCTCGTAGTCTCTGAATCACTGCCTAGACTAGGAGAATCAACACTCAGGAGCAGACTCTGCGATGCATGAATCTGCACACATGGTGTAGGGAGTAATGTGAGTACTCCGACTCAGTGAGTAATAATTATAAATAATGGCTGAAAGTATAAAAACACGTAAAGGCACAAAGCAATTCCATATCAAGCAGTAAAATCACTTAAAGCAGTAAATCAGTGAAGAAATCAAATGATATCCCTTTTTAAAACAAGTAAAATAGGTAATTTAACAGGTAAATAACAAATATAAATCAGTCTCTCGGGCACATTATCAATCGCTCAGAACAGTATCAGCCTCTCGGGCTCACTCTCAGTACAGTATCAGCCCCTCAGGCTCAGTATCAATCACTCAGAACAGTATCAGCCCCTCAGGCTCACTCTCAGATCATAATGGGTGCCCGCGCTCACTGTGGGTGTGCAGACTCCGGAGGGTCCCCCTACGGCCCAAGCGCTATATCAAGCCACCTCGTGGTAACATCACTCGGCACTCGGCCTCACATCGCTCGGCCTCACATCACTCAAGCCACCTCGTGGCATAGAAAGTATCTCATATCACTCAGCATGTCCTCACATATGGCCCTCGGTCTCACTCAGTCCAGAAATCATCACAAGCCCCTTGGGCATCAGTAAAACAGTAGTGCTCAGCCCAAACAACATTTGAAAGATCATTTAAGTCTCAAATTCAAGTAAAAGTAGCTGAGCTTGGAAAGCAGTGTAAATCAATAGGACTGAGTTCAAGTAGTATGTCAAATAGTGAGGAAACAGTGATAAAAGTTCATGAAGGATTTAAATAGTCTGCACGAAGCCCAAATATGGAAATAAGCCCAAGTCATGATGATAACAATTAAGTCTTAGTCAAATACGCGGTAAAAACATAAATTGGGATGGACCAAGTCACATTCCCCAATAGTAAACGACCCCGTGCCCACCATTAAGCGCGTGTATCACCTCAATATAGCACTACGTTGTGCAATCCAGGGTTTCAAACCCTCAGGACATCATTTACAATCATTACTCACCTCAAGCCGGCCAAAACTCTAGCTCGCTATGTCCTTGCCTCTCAAATTGGCCTCCGCGTGCGTCGAATCTGACCAAAACCACAACGAATATGTCAAAATAGGCTAAGGGAACAATACCCAATCGAAAACAATCGAAAAATATCAAAAATCCTGATTGATGTTTATATCGCGTATTTGACTGAGACGTAATTGTTATCATCATGACTTGGGCCATATTTGGGCTTCGTGCCTACTATTTGAATACTTCGTGGACTTTTATCAACGTTTACTCACTATTTTGACATTAATTCGAGGAAGACCACTCACAAAAATCAAGGTGACTCTCTCCCACTTCCACTCAGGAATAACCATCTGCTGAAGCAAGCCACCCGGTCTCTGATGCTCATATTCACCTGCTGACAATTGAGACACCGAGATACATACCCCACAATATCATTCTTCATTCTTCTCCACTAATAGTGCTGCCTCAAGTCCTGATACATCTTTGCGGCACCCGGATGGATAGAATACCACGAGTTCTGGGCCTCCTCCAGAATCAATTCTCTAAGCCCATCTACATTGGGCACACAAATCCGGCCCTGCATCCGCAACACACGATCATCACTGATGGTCACATCTCTGGCATCATCATGCTGAACTCTATCCTTAAGGACAAGCAAATGCGGATCATTATACTGGCGCTCTCTGATGCGATCATATAAGGAAGACTGAGCAACCACACATGCCAACACCCGACTAGGCTCCGAAATATCCAATCTCCCGAACGGATTGGCCAAGGCCTAAATATCAACTGCAAAAGGCCTCTCCCTAACTGGAATATACGCCAAACTCCCCATACTCACTGCCTTTCGGCTCAAAGCATCGGCCACTATATTGGCCCTTCCTGGATGATATAGAATAGTGATATCATAATCCTTAAGCAATTCCAACCATCTCCGCTGCCTCAAATTAAGATCCTTTTGCTTGAACAAATGCTGAAGACTACGATGATCGGTGAATACCTCACAAGATACACCATACAAATAATGCCTCCAAATCTTCAATGCATGAAATATGGCAGCCAACTCCAAATCATGAACAAAGTAGTTCTTCTCATGGGGCTTCAACTGACGAGAAGATAAGCAATAACTCTACCCTCTTGCATCAATACACAACCAATCCCAACTCTCGAAGCATCACAATACACGGTATATGAGCCTAAAGCTGATGGCAAAACCAACACTAGAGTTGTGGTCAAGGCTGTCTTGAGTTTCTGAAAACTCTCCTCACACTCGTCCGACCATACAAATGGAACACCCTTTTGAGTCAACTTGGTCAAAGGCGATGCGATAGATGAGAATCCTTGAACAAACTGACGATAATAGCCTACCAACCCAAGAAAGCTACGAATCTCTGTGGCTGAGGACAGTCTAGGCCAACTCTGAACTACCTCTATCTTCTTTAGATCAACCTGAATACCCTTGCTGGACACCACGTGTCCCAAGAAAGCCACTGAACTGAGCCAAAACTCACACTTGGAGAATTTTGCATAAAGCTTCTCCTCCCTCAATCTCTGCAATACAACTCTCAAATGCTCTGTGTGCTCCTCCTGACTATGTGAGTACACCAAAATGTCATCAATGAATACAATAATGAACGAATCCAGATAAGGTCGAAATATACTGTTCATCAAATGCATGAACGCTGCTGGGGTATTGGTCAGCCCGAAAGACATGACAAGAAACTCATAGTGACCATATCTAGTCCTGAAAGCAGTCTTAAGAAAATCTGAATCTCTGATCTTCAACTGGTGATAACCCAAACGGAAATCAATCTTAGAGAACACCCTCGCTCTCTGAAGATGATCAAATAAATCATCAATGCGAGGCAAAGGATACTTGTTCTTAATTGTTACTTTATTTAATTGCCTATAATCAATGCATATTCTCATCGTTCCATCCTTATTCTTCACAAACAAAACCGATGCACCCCAAGGTGACACACTGGGCCGAATGAACCCCTTATCTAGGAGATCCTGAAGCTGTTCTTTCAATTCCTTCAACTCTGCTGGTGCCATACGATATGGCGGAATGGAAATGGGCTGAGTGCCCGGCACCAGGTCAATACCAAAATCAATATCCCTTTCCGGTGGCATGCCCGATAGGTCTGCAGAAACACATCAGGAAAATCCCTCACAACTTGGACGAAATCGATACTCGGAGTCTCAGCTCCAACATCCCTCACAAACGCCAAATATGAAAGACAACCCTTCCCAACCATACGCTGGGCCTTCAAGAAAGAAATCACTCTACTAGGAACATAATCAGTCACACCACGCCACTCGACCCTCGGTACACCCGGCATAGCCCAAGTGACTATCTTGGCATGATAGTCTAGAATAGTATGACACGGAGATAACCAATCCATGCCCAAAATAACATCAAAGTCCACCATGCTCAATAGCAATAGATCAACTCGGGTTTCCAGACCCCCAATAGTCACAACACATGACCGGTACACACGGTCTACAACAATAGTATCGCCCACCGGGGTAGATACATGGACAGGTAAAGCAAGACACCATAGGGACGTACCCAAATGATGAAAAAAATATGTGGACACATAAGAATAGGTGGAACCGGGATCAAATAAGACAGAGGCATCTCTGTGGCAGATTGAAATAATATCTGTAATGACAACATCGGAAGCAATAGCATCGGTCCTGCCTAGAACAATATAAAAATTATCCTGGCCACTGCCTGATCGACCTCCACCTTTGGGGCGACCTCTGGCTGCCTAACCTCCACCCCTAACTGGCTGGGTGGGTGCTGAATTAACTGGAGCAGAAGATGAGGGCTGACCCCTCTGCTGTGATGAACTAGCAGCACGACGAGGACACTACCTCTACACATGTCCAAACTCTCCACACTCAAATCAATTCCCAGGTTCCGGCGAGCCGTCTCAATCTCACGAGCGATATCAACCACCTCCTCAAATGAAATACCCAAGACTCTCGCTCTAGTTATCAGAATACGGAGATGATAGTTAAGGACATCCACAAACCTCTTGATCCTCTCACGATCTGTCGGGACCATCCAGGCAGCATGACGAACCAACTCAGAAAACCTTGCCTCATACTAAGACACAGTCATATCCCCTTGCCGAAGCAACTCAAACGGCCTACGCAGTTCCTCCTTGTGGGACTGCGGTATATACTTCTCTAAGAAGAGAGTGGAGAACTCCTGCCAAGTCAAAGGCGCTGCACCTACCGGCCTACGCCTCTCGTATGCCTCCCACCAAGTGAAGGCAACCTAGTAAACTGAAAGGTGGTAAATGCCACACCACTAGACTGAAGAATCCCTACCATACGGAGCATTCACTGACACTTGTCAAGAAAACCCTGGGCATCCATTCCCTCATCACCACTGAATGAAGGAGGCTGGAGCCTACCAAACCTCTCGAGACGATGCTGCTCATCGTCTCACATAGCTGGAACTACGAACTCCTGAACTGGTGCAACCAGCTGAGTTGGAGGTGCTCCTGGCATCTGCAATCCCTACACTACCTGCTCAGGTGTGCGAGCAGAAGTGGTCTGATTGCCTCCCCCAGCCTGTGAAGTAGCTGCTGTTGTGGTAGCTGAAACCGCCTGAGCCAGGCCAGTGCAAACCGATAAGATCTGAGCCAGGGCCTCCTGATGACCTGGAATCACGATGGGCATAGCTGGTTACTGAATTGGTGCTGCTAGAGCATCCATAGCTGAATCCTAGTCCTGAGCTGGGGTAGTTGGTGGATCAACAGGTGCTGCCCTCGCTGCTCTGCCTCTACTACGACCACGACTGCGTCCACGACCTCTAGTGGCCTTAGTGGGTGATACTGGTGATCGTCCGCCTCGTCCGGTAGCACGAGTCCTCGCCATCTGCGAGAGAATAAAATACAGAAGTTTAGTTCTCAGACCAACGAGTTCACACGACAAGAGTTTCAAGAATATGAAGTTTTTCCTAAAGGTTCGGCAGCCTCTCGAGGATAAATACAGACGTCTCCGTACCGATCCGTGAGACTCTACTAAACCTGCTCATGACTCGTGAGCCTAGGTTACATAGGTCTCATGAGTCATGAGCAGGTTTAGTAGAGTCTCGCGGATCGGTACGGAGACATCTGTATTTATCCTCGAGAGGCGATAGAACCTTTTAGGAAAAACTTCATATTCTTTAAACTCTTGTCGTGTGAACTTGTTGGTTCGAGTACTAAACTTATGTTATTCCATTCTCTCACAGATGGTGAGGATGCGAGCTATTAGACGAGGTGGACGACCACCAGTGCCACCCACTGAGGCCACCAGAGACTGTGGACACGGTTGTGGAAGAGGTAGAGCAGCGAGGGAAGCACCTGTAGATCCACCAACTACCATAGCTCCGGATCAGGCTCTAGCTATATGCTCCAAGAGCACCAGTTCAGGCACCAGCTATGCCCATCGTGATTCCGGGTCTTCACGAGGCCTTGGCACAGATCTTATTAGTTTGCACTAGCTTGGCTCATGCAGTTTCAGCCATTACAGCAACATCTACTTCACAGGCCGGGGGAGGCAATCAAACCCCCGCTGCTCGCATACCTGAGCAGGTAGTGTAGGGATTACAGACGCCGGGAGCACCTCCAACTCAACCGGTTTCACCAGTTCAGGAGTTTGTAGTTACAACTATGCCAGACGATGAGAAACATCGTCTCGAGAGGTTTGGTAGGCTCCAGCCTCCTTCATTCAGTGGTGCTGAGGGCGAGGAGGCCCAAGGTTTTCTCGACAAGTGTCAGCGGATGCTCCGTACGGCAGGGATTCTTGAGTCTAGTGGTGTGGCATTTACCACCTTTCAGTTCACTGGGGCTGCCTTCACTTGGTGGGAGCTGTTTGAGAGGCGTAGGCCGGCAGGTGCAGCGCCTTTGACTTGGCAGGAGTTCTCCACTCTCTTCTTGGAGAAGTATGTGCCGCAGCCCCGCCAGGAGGAGCTGCGTAGGCAGTTTGAGTGGCTTCAGCAGGGGGATATGACTGTGTCTCAGTATGAGGCGAGGTTTTCTGAGTTGGCTCGTCATGCCACCTGGATGATCCCGACAGATCATGAGAGGATCAAGAGGTTTGCGGATGGCCTTAACTATCATCTCCGTATTCTCATGACTAGAGAGAGAGTCTTGGGTATTTCATTTGAGGAGGTGGTTTATATCACTCGTAAGATTGGGACGGCTCGCCGGTAGGATAGAGAGGAGAGGGAGGCCAAGAGGCCTCGAGGTTCTGCCAGTTTCAGTGGTGCTCCGTCTAGGGGACAAATCTAGCATGGTAGAGGCCGTTCTTTTCGGCCCACTCAGTCGACTCGTCCCGAGTATCATGGGGCATCTTCAGGTCGTGGTTATCATGGTTCTTAGTAGGGTCAGCCTTCACTCAGCGCCCTTCCAGCTTAGAGTTCATCTCGTGCCCCGTTAGCTCAGGTTTCTTCTATACCGAGTGCATCAACTGGTCACTCCGGTACGAGGGGTTCCCTTCAGTCCCCTTCTCCAGCACCTAGGAGTTGTTTTGAGTGTGGAGAGTTTGGACATTTGTGGAGGCATTGTCCTCGTCGTATTTCTAGTTCATCTCAGCAGAGGGGTCAGCCCTCAACTTCTGCTCCAGTTACCTCACCACCTGCCCAGCCAGTTAGGGGTGAAGGTCAGGTAGCCAGGGGTCACCCAGAGGTGGAGGTCGATCAGGTGGTGGCCAGGCTCGTTTTTATGCTATTCCAGGCAGGCCGATGCTATTTCTTCCGATGCTGTCATTATAGGTATTATTTCAGTCTGCCACAGAGATGCCTCTGTCTTATTTCATCCCGGTTCTACCTATTCTTATGTGTCCTCATATTTTGCTCATTATTTGGGTATGTCCCGAGGGTGTCTTGCTTTATCTGTCCACGTATCTACCTCGAGTTGATCTATTCCTATTGAGCATGGTGGACTTTGATATTATTTTGGGCATGGATTGGTTATCTCCGTGTCATGCTATTCTAGACTGTCATGCCAAGACAGTCACTTTGGCTATGCTGGGTGTACCGAGGATTGAGTGGCGTGGTGTGACTAATTACGTTCCTAGTAGAGTGATTTCTTTCTTGAAGGCCCAGCGTATGGTTGGGAAGGGTTGTCTTTCATATTTGGCATTTGTAAGGGATGTTGGAGCTGAGACTTCTAGCATTGATGCTGTTCTAGTTGTGAGGGAGTTTCCCGATGTATTTCCTGCAGACCTGCCGGGCATGCCACCGGACAGGGATATTGATTTTGGTATTGACCTGGTGCCGAGCATTCAGCCCATTTCTATTCCGCCATATTGTATGGCACTAGCAGAGTTGAAGGAATTGAAAGAACAGGTTAAGGAACTCCTAGATAAGGGGTTCATTTGGCCTAGTGTGTCACCTTGGGGTGCACCGGTTTTGTTTGTGAAGAAGAAGGATGGCACGATGAGAATGTGCATTGATTATAGGCAATTGAACAAAGTAACAATTAAGAACAAGTATCCTTTGCCTCACATCGATGATTTATTTGATCAGCTTCAGGGAGCGAGGGTGTTCTCCAAGATTGATCTCCGTTCTGGCTATCACCAGTTGAAGATCAGGGATTCAGATATTTTTAAAACTGCTTTCAGGACTAGATATGGTCACTATGAGTTTCTTGTCATATCTTTCGGGCTGGCCAATGCCCCAGCAGCGTTCATGCATTTGATGAACAGTGTATTTCAACCTTATCTGGATTCGTTTGTTATTGTATTCATTGATGATATTCTTGTGTACGCGTGTAGTCAGGAGGAGCACGCGGAGCATTTGAGAGTTGTATTGCAGAGATTGAGGGAGGAGAAGCTTTATGCAAAATTCTCCAAGTGTGAGTTTTGGCTCAGTTCAGTGGCTTTCTTGAGGCACGTGGTGTCCAGCTAGGGTATTCAGGTTGATCTAAAGAAGATAGAGGCGGTTTAGAGTTGTCCTAGTCCGTCCTCAGCCACATAGATTCGTAGCTTTCTTGGGTTGGTAGGCTATTATCGCCGGTTCGTTCAGGGATTCACGTCTATCGCTCGCCCTTGACCAAGTTGACTCAGAAGGGTGTTTCATTTGTATGGTCGGACGAGTTTGAGGAGAGCTTTCAGAAGCTCAAGACAACTTTTACCACAACTCCAGTATTGGTTTTGCCATCAGCTTTAGGTTCTTACACAGTGTATTATGATGCTTCGAGAGTTGGGATTGGTTGTGTATTGATGCTGAAGGGTAGGGTGATTGCTTATGCTTCTCGTCAGTTGAAGCCCCATGAGAAAAACTACCCTGTTCATGATTTGGAGTTGGCCGCCATAGTTCATGCATTGAAGATTTGGAGGCATTACTTGTATGGCGTATCTTGTGAGGTATTCACTGATCATCGCAGTCTTCAGCATTTGTTCAAGCAGAAAGATCTTAATTTGAGGCAGCAGAGATGGTTAGAGTTGCTTAAGGATTATAATATCACTATATTGTACCATCCGGGAAAGGCCAATGTGGTGGCCGATACATTGAGCCGAAAGGCAGTGAGTATGGGGAGTTTGGCATACATCCCAGTTGAGGAGTGACCTCTTGCAGTTGATGTTCAGGCCTTGGCCAATCAGTTTGTGAGGTTGGATATTTCGGAGCCCAATCGGGTGTTGGCATGTGTGGTTTCTCGGTCTTCCTTATATGATTGCATCAGATAGTGCTAGTATGATGATCCACATTTGCTTTTCCTTAAGGACAGAGTTCAACATGATGATGCCAGAGATGTGACCATCGGTGATGATGGTGTGTTGAGGATGCAAGGCTGGATTTGTGTGCCCAATGTGGATGGGCTTAGAGAGTTGATTCTGGAGGAGGCCCATAGTACGCAGTATTCTATCCATCCAGGTGCCACGAAGATGTATCAGGATTTGAGGTAGCACTATTGGTGGAGAAGAATGAAGAAAGATATTGTGGGATTTGTAGCTCGGTGTCTCAATTGTCAGCAGGTGAAGTATGAGCATCAAAGACCGGGGGGCTTGCTTCAGCAGATGGTTATTCCCGAGTGGAAGTGGGAGAGGATCACTATGGACTTTGTGGTTGGACTTCCTCGGACTTTGAAAAAGTTTGATGCTATTTGGGTGATTGTGGATCGGCTGACCAAGTCCGCGCACTTCATTCCTGTGTGTACTACTTATTCTTCAGAGTAGTTAGCAGAGATATATATCCAGGAGATTTTTCGGTTGCATGGTGTTCTGGTTTCCATCATCTTAGATAGGGGTACTCTGTTTACTTCCCAGTTTTGGAAGTCTGTTCAGCGAGAGTTGGCTACTCAGGTGGAGTTGAGCACAACTTTTCATCCTCAGATGGACGGACAGTCCGAGCGTACTATTAAGATATTGGAGAACATGTTGCATGCTTGTGTTATTGATTTTGGAGGTTCATGGGATGAGTTTTCTCCGCTTGCAGAGTTTGCCTACAACAATAGCTACCAGTCGAGTATTCAGATGGCTCCGTATGAGGCTTTGTATGGGAGGCTGTGTAGATATCCAATTGGTTGGTTCGAGCCCGGCGAGGCTAGGCTATTGGGGACAAATTTGGTTTAGGATGCCTTAGAGAAGGTAAAGGTGATTAAGGAGAGGCTTCGTACAACACAGTTGCGTCAGAAGAGTTATGCGGACCGGAAGGTTCGAAATGTATCCTACATGGTTGGCGAGAAGGTCTTGCTAAAGTTTCGCCCATGATGAGTGTTATGAGATTTGGAATGAAAGGGAAGTTGAGTCCGCAGTTTATTGGGCCTTTTGTCAAGTGTGCATCCGATATTTCATGTTTCTATGCTCCGGGAGTATATTGCGGATCCGTCTCATGTTTTGGACTTCAGCACGGTTTAGTTGGATGATGATTTGACCTATGATGTGGAGCCAGTAGCTATTTTGTGTCTTCAGGTTCGGAAATTGAGATCAAAGGATATAGCTTCGGTGAAAGTGCAGTGGAGAGGTCAGTCCGTGGAGGAGGCTACCTGGGAGACCGAGCGGGTGATGCGGAGCAGATATCCTTACCTGTTTGAGGCTTCAAGTATGTTTCTTGACTCGCTTGAGGACGAGCGTTTGTTTAAGTTAGGGAGGATGCAATGACCCGACCCATCGTCTCATGAGTTACCGCTTCGTTTTACCCGTTTTTAGCTTCTTTATGCTTCAGTATCTGTAATTGGTATGATCGAGTCGATTTGGATTGGTTTTGGTAGGAAATGAGACACTTAGTCTTTTTAAGGAAGGCTTAGTTTGGAAAAGTTAACCGAATGTTGACTTATGAGTTAGAGGGTTCGGATGTGATTTCCGGTGATTCAGTTAGCTTTGGGGGATGATTTGTGACTTAAGAGCGTGATCATAAGGGGTTTTGGAGGTCCGGTGGAAAAATTATCTTGTTTTGGCGAAGTTAGTATTTTGGCGATTTCCGGTTGGTAGGTGAGATTTTGATCCGAGGGTCGGAAACGGAATTCCGAGAGTTGCAGTAGCTTCGTTAGGTGATTTGGGATGTGTGTATAAAATTTCATGTCGTTCAGAGGTGATTTGGTCGGGTTTTTGATCGAATGCGTGTTTCGGAAGTTTTAGAAGAACTTAGGCTTGAATTCGATGTGAATTGACGGTTTTGGTGTTGTTCAAGGTGATTTGATGATTGGAACAAGTTTGAATGATGATTTAAGATGTGTTGGTGTGTTTGGTTGAGGTCCCTGGGGCCTCGGGGTGGTTTCGGATGGCTAACGGGAAGAGTTTGGACTTGTGTTGTTGCAGATTTTTTGGTGCTTCAGGTATTTTTGCACCTGCGGTATGGGGACCGCAGGTGCGGGTTGGGGGTCGCAGAAGCGGAAAAGGCAAGGATTGGATGGGACCGCAGATGCGGATAGGGAGCCGCACCTGTGGAGCCGCAGATGCGGCTATTGGACCGTAGATGCGGTTATGGCTGGACAGAGGGTATTTAAGTTCTTCTTCGCGAATTTTGAAGGGGTTTCTCATTTCTAACTTCGGACTTGGAGAATTTTGGACGAGTTTGAAGAGGGATTTCAAGGAGCTTCGATAAGGTAAGGATTTTTGGACCTAAAATACAATCCTATGGTGTTATTACATGAATTAAGACTGGAAATTTAAGAAAATCATGGACTAAAAATGGAGGTTAGGGCTTGAACTTAAGAGAGCTAAGATTAGGGATTTGAGGGGACAATTGAACTCCGATGCTTGTGATTTTTATATGTATGAACTCGTGGCGAGATAAGGAACCTAATGATGTAAAAAAATTTGAGTTTCGAGAAGTGGGCCCGGGGCTCGGGTTTTGCTAATTTCGAGATTTTTGATATTTTTCGATTGTTTTAGATTGGGTATTGTTCCCTTAGCCTATTGTGACGTATTCTTTGTGGTTTTGGTCAAATTCGACGTGCGAGGAGGCCGATTTGAGAGGCAAGGGCATAGCGAGCTAGAGTTTTGGTCGGCTTGAGGTGAGTAATGATTGTAAATGATGTCCTGAGGGTTTGAAACCCCGTATTGCACAACGTAGTGCTATATTGAGGTGAGACACACGCTTAATGGCGGGCGCTGGGTCGTTTACTATTGGGTATGGTGACTTGGTCCATCCCAGTTGATGTTTTTACCTCGTATTTGACTGAGACTTAATTGTTACCCGACCCGTCGTCTCACACTTATACAATCTTCCTGTGGAATACGCTCCCAAGACCTTCCGTACCAGGTAACAAGTCTGCACATCCATACCACCGGCCATACTAATGCGTAAAGCGAATCAAGAATTCGAAAATCAATACACAAAGCCTCTTACACACGACATCGATCTCAGGTGACGTTGAAGACAATACCAACTTGCTTTAAACCTCTAAATCCTTTTCTGCTCATCCGAGCTCGTGATATTCTTGCCAACACCAAACGACAATTTTGATCCTCAACTTCCAATTACCATGCCGCTCACCGCACTTAACATGCCAATACGCGACAGTACAAGAGTTTCACCATAACCCCTGAACCACTAGTAGAATAAAAAATTTATCATCTAGAAACCTTTTACTTATCTCATCTCAGAAGAACCAATGCATCACACAACTGAATTCTCAAACCACGGGAATTACAACCTCATGTCGCGATATAAACTACCATGAATTTTTTGGAATCC
The DNA here is from genome assembly GCF_000393655.2 of Nicotiana sylvestris. NCBI lineage: Eukaryota > Viridiplantae > Streptophyta > Magnoliopsida > Solanales > Solanaceae > Nicotiana > Nicotiana sylvestris. The sequence continues at coordinate 75,797,398 of NC_091062.1, forward strand.
ATATACTCAACCTAGCCCTTAGAACCAAATAGCTCCCCAATCAATTGAATTATGGTGGATGTCAAGGCTCGCACGTTCCGCCACAAAATCACATATATAACTAAACACGCTGAAGGAACTGATCACGGCCATAATTATGTCGATTCAACCATTACTAGCTGATCTGACTTCTTCTAATTTACTCTGGACTTGCTGTAGGAATAATAATAGCGCCACTCAAAACATCGCAAACCCAAATCCACACTCATCCTGAGTGGCCTTATTTCACGAGAACACGTTGTCTCAAAACTCATGAACCATCTCATACCCTCCTTGTGCGCATAGTCGCATCTTCAACTGATACACCCATTTTGATAATTTCCCTATGATTCTGAAGTTATTTTCTCCAATTCCTCAAATGCTACACCGCAGACCGAAGATAACTTAGAACGCTTCAAGCCCCTTTCATAATCCACTGCAAAAGCTCGATACTTAACCACACTATGGACTCGAAATCCTTAGGCACCACACTTTAACTTTTGAATTCACTAAGACCATTGTTAAGAGTCACCCACTCTGACTTGGTCCAAAATATAATAAACTCCAAGGCTCCACTAGCACATGAACACCCCCACAAAGAAACACCCGACTGAATCACCTTTCTTGTAAATCACCTCTACATGAAACATAAATTTTGAGTCTTCCCAAAACCTGAACATAAATTGATAAGGCCAATTGTAGCACACATTCCTCAAATCCTTTGCTCAAATCACCACTGATATCCTCTTTCCTTCGTCATAATAACCCACCAATATGACGATAACCAAAAACCTCACCAGTAGACAACCATGCAATCCAATCATAGGTTGTGGGGCTCTTCCACTTAGCTTAATGCTATCATTGGATAAACCTGGAACCCACCAAGATTCTTTCTTCATCGTTGACATGATCTTGTACATTCAACCCGCCAAATTTCTCGAAACCTTTTAGTTAAACATTTCATGAACACTCTGAATTACTAATCACATTTATATATCCGACCTCTGTCACGACCCCGACTCGCCCTCCGTGAACCATCGTGATGGCACCTAGTCTTTACAACTAGGTAAGCCTAAATTGCGGAAGATAACCAAAACTTGCAGAAGTAAAATAATTTAAAAGCAGAAATAAGGCAATAACAATGTTTAAATGTGCCGCTCGGCATGCACCATATATAAATCTCAAAACCAATATCCAAATCCAAGAGTCAGAAACCCACCAATCACAAGCTAAGAAAAAGAAATACTACATAGGTCTAACTCCGGAATTTGTCTAATAAGAACAGAAAGTACAAAATGGCTAAATACTAAAAGGCAAGAATAGAAAGTGACCCCTCGGTCTACGGATGCGGCAGATGTACCTCGAAGTCTCTAAGTAGTTGCCTCCCTCAAGGATGGTAGGCCTGAGTAGAAGTACCTGGATCTGCACAAGAAAAACATACGCAGAAGGGGCATGAGTACACCACAGGGGTACTCAGTAAGTGCCAAGCCTAACCTCGGTAGGGTAGTGACGGGAAGGTCAGGGCCCTATTGAGGTTAATATAATACAAGGGTTAACAGTGTGGAATAAAACAGTATAAATAAGTGCAACAGTAAGAAATAACATAGAATTGACAGAACAACAACAACTAGAATAGAGGAAAAAAAGCCACGGAAAGAAATACAGCTCAACATAGAGATAACAACCGGGGCACCTTCCAGGATACCGTCCTGTAGTCCCAATTACAAATGGCTAGTGGATCTCCCGGGATACCATCCCGTAGTCCATCATATATATGTCCGAAGGATCCCCCAGGATCCCGTCCCGTAGTCCAACTATCAATGCGCGGGGATCTACCGAAATCTCGATTCGTAGTCCCAAATGTAAAAACCCAGTACTGGGGGAATCTACCGAGTGCATTGCCGTAGTTCCATATAATTGTGCATGGGGATCTATTAGGAATCTAACCTGTAGTCCCAAAGTAAATGTGCAGGGGGATCTATCGGGAATCTAACCCGCAGTCCCAAAGTAAATAGACAAGGGGGAGCTACCGGAATCCCACATCCGGAGTCCCAATGTAAATACACAGCAGCAGAAAGAAAATATTCAGAGAAGGGAAATTTCATATTAAGGCAACAAATAATTCTAGCCTTGCATGCTGCACAGAGTTCAGGCAAACATATTGAACATTAATCACTTAGACATGCTTTCATAAGCTAATAACAAGCTTAATAGTACAAGTAATAAAAGCAGGAGAAGGAACATATTGATAAGTACTTAAAGAAAATCGGATTTCCAATAATTTGTACAAGTACGCACTTGTCACCTCACGTACAAGGCATTTCAATTACCAAATTTATCAATCCTAAGGGGAAGATCCCCACACAAGGTTAGACAAGCCACTTACCTCGAACCGGCTCAAAATCAACCCGACACTATGTCTTTGCCACCAGTACTCGACTCCAAATGGCCCAAATCTATTCAATTCATTTGCATAATGTAAATAACACTTCAAGTAATTGATTCTACAATTAAATTCTAAGCTAATACGCAAAATTGTGTAAAATGACCAAAAAGCCCTTCGGTCCCACATCTCGAAATCGGGTGAAGTTTACATTTTCAGAAACCTCATACTCTAACGATTCTATGCATAACAAGAACGCTAAAATCGGAGTCCAAATGACCTTCAAATCCTCATTTAAAGGCCTCTTAAACTCTAGCCCTAATTACCCATTTTTTCCCCAAATTTCACACCACTAATTAGGTCTTTAATCACATAAAAACGAGTTATGAAGTCAAAAATGTTACATTTATCCGTTGAGCATCCAAAATCACATAACAAAATCTGCAACTTTTTAACAACTTAAAATGATCCGTAGTGCATCTGAAACACACCCGAGGCCCCCAGGACCTCAACCAAAGGCACCAACATATCCTAAAACCTTATTCAAACTTGTACGAATCTTCAAACACCTCAAACAACATAAATTAAACCAAAACACATCGGATTCAAGCCTAAGTCTTCCAAAATCTTCCGAATCACGCTTTTGATCAAAAACCCAACCAAACCACCTCGGAATGACCTGAAATTTTGCACACACATCCCAAATGACATAACGGAACTATTGCAACTCTCGGAATTCCATTCCGACCCTTGGATCAAAATCTCACTATCGAACCGGAAACTTCAAAAATTCAACTTTTGATATTTCAAGCCTAAATTAGCTACGGACCTCCAAAACACAATCCGAACATGCCCCTAAGCCCGAAATCACCTAACGGAACCATTGGATTTCCATTCCGAGGCCGTCTTCACACTGTTCCGGCTACGGTCAACTTTCCAACACTTAAGCTCTCATTTAGGGACTAAGTGTCCCAAAACTCTCAAAAACTTAAAATCGAACATCCCGACAAATCAAAATAGTAGAAATAAACTTGGGGAAAGCGGTTAATAGGGGATCGGGGCATTAATTCTTAAGACAACCAGCCGGGTCGTCACGTCCTCCTACACTTAAACATTCGTTCATCCTCGAACGAGCATAGAGACATTCCTGAAGTAGTGAAAAGATGAGGGTAACGGCTGTGCATATCCTGCTCGGTCTCCCAGGATGTCTCCTCGATTGGCTGACCCCGCCACTGAACCTTCATTGTAGCAATGTTCTTTGACCTCAACTTTCTGACCTGTCTGTCCTATATTGCCACTAGCTCCTCAACATGGGATAGATCCTTGACCAACTGGACTGAACTGAAATCCAACACATGTGACGGATCACCGTATTACCTCCGGAGCATCATATTTGGATGAACTCTTATCAAGCTGGGAGGTAAGTCCAGCTCATAAGAAACCTCCCCAACATGCCTCAATATCTCAAAAGCGCCAATAAACCTCAGACTCAACTTCCATTTCTTCCCAAATCTTATAATGTCCTTCATAGGTGAAACATGAAACAGAACCCGCTCTCCAACCATATAGGAAACATCACGAACCTTCCGGTCCACATAACTCTTTTGTCTGGACTAGGCTGTACGGAGTCTATCCTGAATCACCTTAACCTTCTCCAAAGCATCCTTAACTAAGTCTGTGCCCAATAGCCTAGCCTCACCCGGCTCAAACCAACCCATCGTAGATCTACACTGCTCCCATATAAAGCCTCATATGGTGCCATCTGAATGCTGGACTTATAACTATTGCTGTAAGAAAATTCCGCCAATGGTAAGAACTGATCCCATGACCCTCCAAACTCGATCACACATGCACGGAGCATATCCTCATGAATCTGAATAGTGCGCTCGGACTGTCCATTCGTCTGAGGGAGAAATGTTGTACTCAACTCCACCCAAGTACCCAACTCATGCTAAACGACTCTCCAGAATCGTGATGTGAACTGAGTACCTCTATCTGAAATAATGGACACTGGAATACCATGCAGACGAACAATCTCCCGGATATAAATCTCCGCCAACCACTCCGAAAAATTAGTAGTACACACAGGAATGAAAGGAGAGGACTTGGTCAGCCGATCCACAATCGCCCAAATAGCAACTTCCTCAAAGTCTGTGGGAGCCCAACTACAAAGTCCATGGTGATCCGCTCCCACTTCCACTCCGGGATTTCTATCTGCTGAAGCAACCCACTCGATCTCTGGTGCTCATACTTCACCTGTTGATAGTTGAGGCACCGAGATACGAATCCAACTATATCTTTCTTCATCCGCCTCCACTAATAGTGTTGCCTCAAATCTTGGTACATCTTCTCAGCACCCGAATGGATGGAATACCGCAAACTATAGGCCTCATCTAGAATTAACTCTCGCAGCCCATCAATATTGGGTACACAAATCCGACCCTGTATCCTTAATACTCCACCATCACCAATAGTCATATCTCTGGCATCACCGTACTGAACCTTATCCTTGAGGACAAGCAAATGAGGGTCATCATACTACCGCTCCCTGATACGATCAAATAAGGAAGACTGAGAAACCACGCAAGCTAGAACCCGATTGGGCTCCGAAAGATCCAATCTCACAAAATTGCTGGCTAAGGCCGGACATCCATCGCCACAGGCCTCTCCGATGCTGGTAAATAAGCCAAACTCCCCAAACTCTCCGCCCGATGACTCAAGGCATCAACCGCTATATTGGCCTTGCCCGGGTAATACAAAATAGTGATGTCATAATCCTTCAGCAACTCCAACCACCTCCTCTGGCGCAAATTTAGATCCTTTTGCTTGAACAAATGCTGCAAGCTCCGGTGGTCAGTATAAATCTCACAGGGAACCCCATATAAATAATAGCGCCAAAACTTCAGAGCATGAACAATGGCAGCTAACTCAAGGTCGTGAACAGGGTGATTCTTCTCATGTATCTTCAACTGTCTGGACGCATAGGCAATCACCCTACCGTCCTGCATCAACACCGCTCCGAGGCCAATCCTTGAGGCATCACAATAGACTATATAAGACCCCAAACCTGTAGGCAATATCAAAACTGGGGTTGTAGTTAAAGCTGTCTTGAGCTTCTGAAAGCTCGCCTCACACTCCTCCATCCACTGAAATGGAACACCCTTCTGGGTCAACCTGGTCATAGGGGCTACAATCGATGAAAACTCCTCCACAAAAAGACGGTAGTAGGTTGCCAAGCCAAGGAAACTACGGATCTTTGTAGCTGAGGATGGTCTGGGCCAACTCTGCACGACCTCTATCTTCTTCGGATCCACCTAAATACCCTCACTAGATACCACGTGGCCTAAGAATGCCACTGAATCCAACCAAAATTAACATTTCGAGAACTTTGCATATAACTTCTTCTCTCTCAGAGCTTGGAGCACTGTCCTCAGGTGCTGCTCATAATCTTCACGACTCCTGGAATACACCAGAATGTCAACAATAAAGACAATGACGAATGAATCAAGATACGGTTGGAATACACTGTGCATCAAATGCATAAAGGTTGTTGGGGCATTGGTCAGCCTAAATGACATGATGAGGAACTCGTAATGACCTTACCGGGTCCGAAAAGCAGTCTTCGGGATATCTGGCTCCCGAATCTTTAACTGATGGTAACCTGAGCGCAAATCAATCTTAGAAAACACCCGTGCACCCTGAAGCTTGTCAAACAGATCATCAATACGAGGCAAATAATAATGGTTCTTCACTATAACCTTGTTCAACTAGCGGTAATCAATACACATACGCATAAAGCCATCCTTTTTCTTCACAAACAAGACAGGAGAAACCCAAGGCGATACACGGGGCGGAATAAAACCCTTATTAAGCAATTCCTGTAACTGATCCTTCAAATCCTTCAACTCAGGAGGAGCCATACGATATGGAGGGATAGAAATGGGCTGAGTGCCTGGCAACAGATCAATGCCAAAATCAATATCTCTATCGGGCAGCATGCCCGGAAGATCAACTGGAAACACATCGAGAAAATCACGTACTACTACGACTGAATCAACTGAAGGGGTATCAATTCTGACATCTCTCACATAAGCTAAATACGCGTCACATCCCTTCTCAACCATGGTGAGATTTAAGAAAAGAAATAACTCTACTGGGAGTGTGATCTAAAGTACCCCTCCACTCAACAAGCGGTACACCTGGCATAGCCAGTGTCACGGTTTTGGCGTGACAATCAGGGATAACATAATGGGGCGACAACCAGTCCATGCCCAAGATAATGTCAAAATCTACCATGCCGAGCAATAATAAATCGGCTCTGCTCTCAAAACCACTAAGAGCAACCAAACACGACCGATAAATGCGGTGCACAACAAGAGAATCTCCCACAAGAGTAGAAACATAAACAGGGGAACTCAAGGAATTTCGAGATACACCTAAATGTGGGACAAAATAAGAAGACACATAAGAGTAAGTGGAGCTTGGATCGAATAGAACCGATGCATCTCTATGACAACCGATGACAATACCTGTGATGACAGAATCGGAGGCAACAACCTCGGTACGGGCAGGAAGGGCATAATATCTGGTCTAGCCTCCCTCTCTAGGGTAACCTCTACCTTCCCAACCTCTACCTCTAGCTAGCTGAGAGGTGGGGTAGCAACTGGTGCTGTAATCATAGCCTAAGAACTCTGCGGGGCACGTCGTGGCTGAGAAGTCTATGGAGTTGCACTCATCCCAAGTCTAGGGCAATCCCTCACCACATGGCATGTGTCACCACACTCAAAACAAGCTATGGGAGGACGTAGCAATAGGTACTGTGCAGTACGGGTACTCCAAGACCCCTAAATACCTGAAACACTGTGTAAAATCTGAGATGCAAACTGAGTTGGCTGACCCACAAAACCTCTACCATGCCATACTCTTCCTCCAAAATAAGAACCAGTGGGTCTCTCTAGTCTACGAGGTCTCCTCACTTCCCTATACTATCTCTCCTGACCTCGTTTGTCCTCTACTCGGTGATAGGTCCTCGCCAACCGCTAAATTGGGACCACAGGCTGTGTCGCCATGACACCGGGAACTTGAATAATGGGAACTCGCTGCTCTGGAGTGGGGGTGGCGGAAGTCTAAATCCCTTCCCCGATCTATGAAGTAGTTGGTACAACCTGAATCAACCCCGCCTAAACTAATGTTCCAAACATGCTTAGGAACTGTGCTAATGTCTCCTGAAGTGCTGGAGTAGTAGTAGCACTAGGCGTATCCGGTGCCTGGGCTCTAGCTGGAACTGCTGGTGGCTCCTCGATGGCAGCTCGCGCGGGTGCTCTAGCTGCACCGTGTGCGCATCCTCGGTTTTTACCCCGGCCCCGACCTTTGACGGCTCTCGCAAAGGGCGCGGGTGTCTAATCATCTCTGCTAGCACATGTTCTCACCATCTGTGAGAGAATGGAAGACAAAGGTTTAGGATTGTGACGTCAAAATCTCGCAAGACAGGGAAATCAAATGAAGTGGAAATTTCCTAACGGTTACGTAGCCTCTCATAGATAAGTACAGACGTCACCGTACAGATCAGCGAGACTCTAATAAACTGGCTTGTGATTCATGACTACTATGAACCTAGAGCTCTGATACCAACTTGCACGACCCCGGTTCGCCCTTCGTGAACCATTGTGATGTCACCTAGTCCCTACGACTAGGTAAGCCTAAATTGCAGAAGATAACTAAAACTTGCAGAAGTAAAACAATTTGAAAGTAGAAATAAGGCAATAACAATGTTTAAATGTGTCGCTCAGCATGCACCATATATAAATCTCAAAACCAATATCCAAATCCAAGACTCGGAAACCCACCAATCACAAGCTAAGAAAAAGAAATACTACATAGCTCTAACTCAGGAATTTGTCTAATAAGAACAGAAAGTACAGAAGGGCTAAATACTAAAAGGCAAGAATAGAAAGTGACCCCTCGGTCTGCGGATGCAGCAGATGTACCTCGAAGTCTCTAAGTAGTTGCCTCCCTCAAGGATGGTAGGCCTGAGTAGAAGTACCTGGATTTGCACAAAAAAAACATGCGCAGAAGGGGCATGAGTACACCACAGGGGTACTCAGTAAGTGCCAAGCCTAACCTCGGTCGGGTAGTGACGGGAAGGTCAGGGCCCTACTGAGGTTAAATACAATATAAGTGTTAACAGTGTGGAATAAAACAGTATAAATAAGTGCAATAGTAAGAAATAACATAGAATTGATAGAACAACAACAACTAGAACAAAGACAAAACAACCACCGAAAGAAATACAGCTCAACACAGAGATAACAACTGGGGCACCTTCCATGATACCGTCCTGTAGTCATAATTACAACTATCTAGTGGATCTCCCGGGATACTGTCCCGTAGTCCATCATATATATGTCTGAAGGATCTCCTGGGATCTCGTCCCGTAGTCCAACTATCAATGCGGGGGATCTACCGGAATCACGATCCATAGTCCCAAATGTAAATACCCAGTACTGGGGGGAATCTACCGGGTGCATTCTCGTAGTTCCATATAACTGTGCAGGGGGATCTATCGGCAATCTAACCCGCAGTCCCAAAGTAAATGTGCAAGGGGATCTATCGGGAATCTAACCCGCAGTCCCAAAGTAAACAGACAAGGGGGAGCTACCAGAATCCCACATCCGTCGTCCCAATGTAAATACACAGCAACAGCAAGAAAATATTCAGAGAAGGGAAATTTCATATTAAGGCAACAAATAATTCTAGCCTAGCATGATGCACAGAGTTCAGGTAAACATATTGAATAATTAAAGCAATTAAATCACTTAGACATGCTTTCCTAAGCTAATAACGGGCTTAATAGTACAAGTAATAAAAGTAGGAGAAGGAACATACAAATAAGTACTTAAAGAAAATCAGATTTACCATAATTTGCACAAGTACGCACTCGTCACCTCACGTACAAGGCATTTCAATTACCAAATATATCAATCTTAAGGGGAAGATCCCCCACATAAGGTTGGACAAGCTACTTACCTCGAACTGGCTCAAAATCAACCCGACACCACGTCTTTGCCACGAGTACTCGACTCCAAATGGCCCAAATCTATTCAATTCATTTGCATAATGTAAATAACACTTCAAGTAATTGATTCTACAATTAAATTCTAAGCTAATACACGAAATTATGTAAAATGACCAAAATGCCCCTCAAGACACGTCTCGGAATCGGGTAAAATTTACATTTTCAGAAACCTCGTACTCTCACGAGTCTATACATAACAAGAACACTAAAATCGGAGTCCAAATGACCCCTCAAATCCTCATTTAAATGCCTCTTAAACTCAAGTCCTAATTACCCATTTTTTCCCCAAATTTCACACCACTGATTAGGTCTTTAATCACATAAAAACGAGTTATGAAGTCAAAAATGTTACCTCCAAGTGATTACCCTTGAATCCCTCTTCAACCCTCTTCAAAAATCTTCAAAATCGCCTAACAATGGAGGAACCTAGGCTAAAATTCGCGAAATAAAACTTTTAAAACATTCTGCCCAGGCATTTAATTCCTTCTTCGCGAACGCGGTCAAAGCCTCGCATTCGCGAAGCACAAAAATGATGTTGACCAAAAGTTCTCTTATGCGAATGCGACAAGGCCCTCGCGAACGCAATTCTTTACCCGTCTAACCTTCGTGAACGCGTTCCTCTTATCACGAACGCGATGAGTAAATTCTACTGGGCCAAATTTCCTCCTTCGCGAACGCGGTTCACAAGTATCCAGCCCTTCGCGAATGCGGATCTCCCATCACGAATGCGAAGGCGTAATATTTTCTTTCCTCAAATGACTCTTCGCGAACGCGAGCTTCCACTTGCGAACGCGAAGAGTAAAATTCCTCTGCAACAGCTGAACAAAATCTGCAACTTTTTAACAACTTAAAATGATCCGTTGAGCATCCGAAACACACCCGAGGACCCCGGGCCTCAACCGAAGGAACCAACATATCCTAAAACCTTATTCAAACTTGTACAAATCTTCAAAACACCTCAAACAACATCAATTCAACCAAAACACATCGGATTCAAGCCTAAGTCTTCCAAAATCTTCCGAATCACGCTTTTGATCAAAACCCCAACGGAACCACCTCCGAATGACCTGAAATTTTGCACAAACATCCCAAATGACATAACAAAACTATTGAAACTCTCGGAATTCCATTCCGACCCTCGTATCAAAATCTCACTTTCGAACCGAAAACTTCAAAAATTCAACTTTCGGCATTTCAAGCCTAAATTAGCTACGGACCTCCAAAACACAATCCAAACACGCCCCTAAGCCCGAAATCACCTAACAAAGCTAACGAAATCATCGGATTTCTATTCCGAGGTCATCTTCATACTGTTCCGACTACGGTAAACTTTCCAACACTTAAGCTCTCATTTAGTGACTAAGTGTCCCAAAACTCTCCGAAACATAAAACCGAACATCCCAGCAAATCAAAATAGCAGAAATAAACTTGAGGAAAGTAGTTAATAGGGGATTGGGGCATTAATTCTTAAGACGACCGGCCGGGTCGTCACAACCTCTTACTAGATAGCCAGTAGAATTCTTCGTAAAAGCTTCGTCAATATCACGCAACCACTAACCTGCTCATAGGAGATAACCCACATGTGAAAATTACATACCGACATATTCCAACGTCCGTGCACTGGTTACAATCACTATGAAATCAGTAGACTATCCTAAGCCCGAGCTCATTCACCAACTGTACAAGTCCGTTCACTCCTCATGGACATCAACTAAAGGTGCAACAATACATTTCAATCCAAAGTCATGTTGCATTCCTCTTTTTATCAAGCAAACTCCTTTCTGTCGCATCCAATCTTCCTCCGTATAGTAGCCAATATTCCAAATTAAGCCTGTAGGCATAGCCACTGTCCACCACGAAATCCCTAATCACTCTAACTTTCCTCAAGGTGTGTAATCATCCTACCATAGAACCCATATGCTACTCTGCCGCTCTCCCACTTTGGTGAAACTCACTCCTTTAAGAAACTACTCAACTCTTGTTCCTCACACTTGGCCTTCTAGAAGTTTATCCACTGCAAGACACCTCCCACATGACCTTCCTCATCCTTCGTTGCATCATTGTCGCCTTAAATCAGAATCTATCTCTATAGCACTTGAACCAATAGATCGCTACTAACTTTAAACCTTTCCGAAGATCATTTTTCTCGAGCCGTCAACATTAGAAATACCCATTTGATTCCGAAATTGCTGCACTGCTATCTCTGATGACTATTTCCCCAGCACTGTCTCACACTACCCTGCCCCAAAGGCAAATTGATGAAGATCATAACACTGGCGAAATTAACACATTCAATCCAGGGCGACGACATCACATCACAAATAAAAATTCCACCATGCTTGAAAATACCAAGTCTCGTTACTTCGTCAACCCAAACCTGAACATTCATAGTCCAACTGTCTTTCCTCTGCCGGAAATAAAATATTGTATCTCTGAGTGATGCACTGAGTAAACCTCCTTCCAAGTCATTCACTACTTCGACGTATAGACAAGCATCCTACCATTACACCAACACTGGATATAGCAACGCACAAATTGTCATAACAATCAATGCCAACTCTCAAAACCTTAGGTAACACTAATATTGAGATGAAACGATAGGACGACCTTCCGCAAGGCGATGACAATAGTCCAATCAAATACGCTGGGAGAAACATCCTGCACCCCATCGGTAGTACCATTACAATTCCTAAATTCCTGACTTATAACAAGCACTTCATGCCATATAAGACCGGGTAGGAAAGAAACAAAGGCATAAGCCTCAAAGGAATCAATTCGCATGATGAGGAATGAAGAAGGAAAGTGCTCCTAATAGCCCTGTAGCCTCTCGAAGATAAGTACAGACATCTCCGTACCGATCCGCAAGACTCTACTAGACTTGCTCATGACTCGTGAGACCTAAGTGAACCTAATGCACTGATAGAATGTTGTCATGACCTAAAAATCCTATAAAGGTCGTGAGGGCGCTAGACACCGTTATCAGGCAAGCCAACACTAAATACTTAATTTAGGTCTCATTTAAATAATTTTGGAAATCATAGCTCAATACTGAATAACCATAATCACCCCAGAACCTGGTGTCACAAGTTCATGAGTATCAACTAGGAAATAAAAATAGAATACAACATCTATCCGGAATATAAATTTGGACAGGAAAGAAATACAAAACTCCGAAGGAGACTTTGCTGGCTGCGGATCGTAACATAAGATGCATCTCACCTAAGTCCCCGTATAAACCACGCTGCTGCACCCACAAGGCCACTAAATATATAGGTGCCTGCACAACAAAATGTGCATCAAGTGTAGTATGAGTACGTAAACAACGCGTACCCAGTAATTATCCAGTCTGACCTCGAAGAAGTAGTGACGAGGGGTCGACTCTGACACTTACTATGGGCTATAAATAAAATGCCAATGATATAATTTAAACATGGGTTATATAGAACGGTTGTAAGCTCACTATTATGAAGTTAGTAAGCAATTCTTTTTTAATTAAGAATCTCCAAATTTATTTCTCATCATTTAACAATTTATCTCAGGCCAATGAGGCAATATCATTTATTATAAATTCCAAATGAATCTATTCAATCATGCACAAATCATGCCAAGGTCTTATGGCCCGATCCAACATATAAACATAAATTGTACATTGCTGAGGGTCGAACGTCACGGACCATAGATGCATCTATCTGCTACTACCAAGGCGTCCAACCCGCTCCACAACAAGAGAAAACACATATAGACAACCAATTCAAGATTTATTTAGGGTTAATGTTCAAAGGAATATAAATTCTCATTAACGGTCAAATGACCCGTCCAAAACTCAAGTAGGTGAAGTATAACCTTTTACAATTTTCTTATCAAGTTCAAATATGTTTTAACAATTAAATTAACAAGTAGGATTCAAACATCACAAATATAACATGATTTGGGTCCTAGACTTCCCGGACATAAGCATAATAGTAGCTACGCACAGACTCTCGTCACCTCGTGCGTACATAGCCCCCACAATTAGAAGCACATATTAATTCAATTCACATATGGGGTTAATTTCCTCTTATAAGGTTATAAAAGAGACTTACCTTGCTCCAAAGTTTCATAGCCGGTTCCCAAGACTTTCAAATAACTCAATCGATGCCCAATGCTCCAAAACTAGTCAATAAATGAATAATTCGATAAACATATACTCTAGTACTCATTATCATCTTGTTTACAATAATTTTCAACTCCGTTCGAAAAGTCGATAAAAATCACCCTCAGGACCACCTGCCTGGATTTCAAAAAAATTCGAAGTTAAACTTTACCCATAACATCACGAATTTAAATATATAATTTATTTCCAATTCGATGCCCAAATTCGTGGTCAAAATCCAAAAAAAAAACAATTTCTAGGTTTTTTATCAAAAACCCCACAATTTCTACAAATTTTCATGTTTAAATCCTTATACAGACCATATACTTAACTTATAATGAGTGGGAATCACTTACCTTGTGTTGCTTGATGAAAATCTCCCTTTGAACCTCTCCAAAATCGCCCCAACCAAGTGAGAAATGAGAGAAGAAGATCCAAATCTCACTCTTAAAACCATTTTTCCCAGCTACATTTTTCTACCTGCGGCTCCTTGCCGCTGCTGCGCGTCCGCTTCTGCGGCACTTCTTCCGCACCTGCAACCCTTGTTGCTTCTGCGGTTACTGACCTCGCACCTGCACCATCGCAGGTGCACAAACTTTTCTGCTCTTGCGGTTCTCAGCAGCCTTGGCCCCCTTCCGCTCCTGCAAGCCATTTCATGCACCTGCAGCCCTCTTCACGCTGGTGCGATTACACCTGATGCACAACTGCTTCAGCTCTTCCTCCAAATCCAAATTCGATCTGTTAACCACCCGAGGCCTCCAGGACCCCGTCCAATAATACCAACCAGTTCCAAAATATGACACGGACCTGATCGAGGCCTCAAACTTTATCAAACAATGTCGGAATCATGAATCGCACCCCTAATTCAAGCTTAATGAACTTTAGAACTTCAAACATCAACATTCGATGCCGAAACCTATCAAATCATATCCAATTGACCTCAAATTTTGCACGCAGTTCACATTAGACATTACAGACCTACTCCAACTTTTGAAATCCGAATTTGACCCCGATATCAAAAAGTCCACTCCTAGTTAAACTTCTCAAAAACCTTCAAATTTCTAACTTTTGCCAAATGACCCCGAAATGACCTATGAAACTCCAAATCCACTTCTGAACCAGAATCACCATACAGAGCTATTTCTAGACTCGGAATCACAAACAGACATCGATAACATCGAAATTCACTTCAACCCAAGCTTATGAAAATTCTTCCGAAATGCAAACTCCCACAATAGGCGTCGAAACGCTCCCGGGTCATCCAAAACCTGATCTGGACATACGCCCAAGTCCAAAATCATCATAAGAACCTGTTAGAACCTTCAAATCCTGATTCTAAGGTCATTTACTCAGAAATCCAACCTTAGTCAATTCTTCCAACTTAAAGCTTCCTAAATGAGAATTTTCTTTCCAAAGCAACTCTAAACTTCCGAAATTCCAATTCCGACAACGCGTATAAGTCATAATACCTGAAGTGAAACCAGTCATGACCTCAAAACACCGCACATTAGGGCTCAAAATGACTGGTCGGGTCGTTACAATAATCTTCCCAAAGTCAGCAGTAGCTTAAAAGTGATTAAAGACAGGAAAGTGCTACACCAAATAGGTTTTGACTTAAACATGTAACTGAAGGCTTTATCTAAACATGAGACAACTAAGTTTAGCTAAACAAAAATTACCAGTTAACTATAACAAAACATGATCATGACTTGTCCTATGAAAAAAAGGATAACTTAATCTTAACAAAATATTCATAGTAGAACTATTGGCATTCATGAAAGTTCACCTCAACAAGACTGTTTCAACATATGCAACCAATAACTAGATGAAATAATGAGAATGTAATAGTAATAACCAGAATTTGCCTTCAGAGTTAGCAGATACAAGTATAGAGAAGGAAAACATATAAACACTTAGATTTTTCATGCTACAGTTAAATAATGGATGATATGAACTTATGACTTTCAGGTTCATCCTAGTTAGAATCATCAAACAATGAACTCAACCACAAGACAAATGGAATACATGGAAAAATATGTAAAGGTAAAGATCACAGCAGAATCGTCAATGAAAGATCATGATGTTTAGGTAAGCACGAGCAATCATTCAAGGCACATTACTGTTGCGCCCCTTTTTCTCATGAAAGTGGGTTTCGACATGTGAAAACTCTCTTTGGGTGGGGGATAGAGTGTTAAAAGAATAAGATTCGCCACCTAACGGTTTTAATGTGTGTTGGGGCACCTATCATGTAGATAACTCTATTTGACAAGTCAACGCTACCAAAGATTGGGTAAGGGCTCAAATTACCTCAAAGAGAAGGTGCTAGGCACTTTTCGAGGTCAACGACTGTGGGTCCCGGCCGAAATTAAGATTAAGTGGATTATAATTGGGCAATATAATCAAATAAATAAAGAGAACACAATGAGAATTTATATAAATCTAAAAGACTACAAGGATATAACTATAACGGTCTATATTAGATGACTAAGTGTATAAAAAGGGGAGGTCTACGTTTTTTAGCGTAAAGGATCACCTCGGGCAACATAAATAATACTTTGCAACTCTCTTAAGATAGTGAGTTACTCATATTATTCAGCAGGCACAGACTATCATCTGCTGCTACCCGATTACTATGTTAAAGGTGTTTACTTAAAGGCGCTCTAATTTAATTCTAAGTCGTATCCTATGCGTATACTACCCGTCCCATGTCTATGGTCCAGGAGGCTTTGGACCTCTATTTGGGTGGTTCTAGACTTTACTTAGGCTACACAAAATGATAAAACTAGGTGACATTCAAAATATATAGGACTTCATGTAAAGGCAGTTAAGGGCCCAGATTAGCCTCCACATATAAGCAACAAATGCATGCGGGCAGATTTTCACATTAGGCATTAGACAATTTCAGAATCGAGGCAAATTAAATCCTATAGATATGGCTTCTATGTGATTTGATTTCAAACGTGCAGGTAGTGCTGATTGTTTTAGAACAACGAATTTGCAAATTATAGGGGTTACAAATCTATAGGCATAATCTCTAAATGAGGCAATAGAACTGTTTGAAAGCTTGAAATAATTACCCGCATTTGATTTTATTAGCATACATTTGTCACGACCCAAAACTACCCTTTCGTGATAGCACCTATCATGAAACTAGGAAAGTCGACTTTTTACCAAAAATAACGCAATATTTCATTTGCAAAGATAAATTCATGCTATTTGATAATAAAACTTCATAAAGAACATCCGAATAACAAAAGTGTGGAAAGAACAGCCCGGCATCGGGGTGTCACTAGTCATGAGCATCTACTAAAAATTGTTCGATAATACTAAGACTAATACAGTCTGGAAAAACAACTAATGACATCTATAGGAAGATAGGAGGGAGAAGAGCAGAGCTGCGATCACCATGCAACTACCTTGCTAACTCCAATAGATCCGCGACGAATGAAATCAACACTCGCTAGCACGTCCAACAACCCCTGGATCTGCACACAAGGTGCAGGGAGTAATGTAAGTACGCCAACTCAGTAAGTAATAAAAGTAAATAAAGACTGAGTAGTAGTGTCGAGCAGTAAAACACATAAAGTCCACATCATGAAATCTCAGTAAATACAACATGCTTTCAATTCAGTATGTGAGTCAAATCATCTCATTTAAAATCCAGTTTTCAGTAAAAATCATTTGAAGATATTTTTCAACAGTTTCAATAGAGGCTCAATGCAAAAGAGAGTAAAAGTGATGAAAATCGTAAACAACCCCTCGGGCAAAAACTCACTTGTACACAGCTCATCGGGCAAAATAAATCATAAACAACCCCTCGGGCAAACATGAATCATAAATAACCCCTTGGTCAAACCTTACCATCACTCATATACAGCCCCTCGGGCAAAACATCACTCATAATCAGGGTACCCGCGCTCACTGGGGGTGTGCAGACTCCGGAGGGGATCCTTCAGCCCAAGCGCTGTAACAAGCCACCTCATGGCATAAATCAATCATGCCCTTAGCCTCACTCAATCATGAATCAGTAACAACATGTTGCGGCGTGCATCCCGACCCATAGATATCCTCACAAATATGGCCCTCGGCCTCTCTTAGTCATAAAACTCTCAAGTCACTCGAGCATTTTAGTAAAAACAGGGAACTCAGCCCGAAACAACTTTCATATGCCTCAAAACAAAATAATAAAACTGAGATATGTAGTAAAATAGGTATAACCATGACTGAGTATAGATTTTTAGTCAAAAATAGTGAGATGATAAGAAGAAAAGGCCCCTAAGGGTTCAAACAGCTCTGGCACAAGGCCCAAATATCACATTAATCCAATTTATAGAATTCTTTCTAAAACACATAAGTATAATATAGTTTCAACCAAATACGCAACTTATAGTTGCTACGAGATAGACCAAGTCACAATCCCCATTGGTGCACGCCCGTCACCTAGCATGTGCATCACCTCAAATAGTAAAATTATACAAAATTCGGGGTTTCACACCCTCGAGACTAGATTTAAAATAATTACTTACCTCAAACCGGTCAAATCCCTATTGAGCGATGTCCTTGCCTCTCGAACCGGCTTCCAAATGCCTCGAATCTAACCACAAACAATTCGATACAATCAACACGACCTAAAGGAATCAATCCCATAAGAAAATTCTAAGCTTTAGGTTAAAAGTCAAAAAGCCAACTCAAAAGTCGGGCTTCGGGCCCACATTTCGAAATCCGACAACTCATTCCATTATGAGACTAACTATTACACCTCACGTTTTCGTACGTGAAAGTACGCCTATAAGTAAATTAATGAAAGTTTGGGAATGAGATTATTTTGAGATTATAAACATTATGCTATTTCAAACAAGTGATGAGTAAATTCGTGAAGGTAAGATGGGAAGCAAGTCAAAGAAAATAAATTTTCGTCCAAGTTTGACACGTTGGAATAAAATATGGACCGAGCTAAAATACTCGATATTATGGACTAGTGCTATACAAGATACCACATGACCATGATAGTAATGTGTATTAGGTATGTTAAAAGTAAGTAGTATTTTTAAGTAAGTGGAGATAATTCTTAATTATGTGGTTAATTAATTAATTATTGAATAATAGGACATTACCTAGTTAATTAATAACTGTGGTTAATTAATTAATTGGATAAGAACTTAAGCAACCATCGTGGCAGCAATTCCTTGAAAGAATGATGACTATTTGGTCTTGAAAGTTAGGTGGCAATATAGGGCAATTTTTGATTAATTAAACCTCAAAAGTGGGCCCACCTAAAAAGAATGTAAATATTACCTTCCTAGTTCAAGAATCATTTCCCTAAACTCTTAAAAGGCATTCTGCAAATAACGATAAAATGTAAACGTCTTCAACATCAACAGTTCAACAATTTGAAGGAAACATCTTCAACGTCTTCAACAATTCATTAAGCATCTTCAACATCTTCCTCAATTCAGGAAGATAAGAATGGAAACGTTGTTGCTCCAACAAGGAATTCATGCGAAGTTATACGACATAATAGTAACGAAATTTGCAATTTTAAGGGAGCCCAGTATAATTTTTTTCAAGAATATCATATGGATTATTTTCCTACAATGGTCCGCCATTACGTATTGTCGCAATTGACGTGTGTTATTGGGTTATCAGGAGAATCAGCTCAGGTATGTTAAGGCTATCCCTTCTTTCTTTTGGCATGATCTATATAAAATGAGCAAAATGAGAAAATGCACCACTTTCATAAATGACTATATTCATAGAAGTATTAGCGGTGCTTATGATCTTGAATTCACATGTGTCTTATTATTATATCATATGTTCATGGGTCTCAAAAATACGTAAGTTAGGTAAAGATTATTTCATGATATTAAACAGAGGCATAATGGCCTTATGATGTACCGAGAGATTTTGTTAATGTATTTCATATGCATTTCATGCATATATACATGCACATTGACCCATGACCAGATGGCGTTATATACGCATATATATATATATATATATGATATATGGGAGAGGTTATGGCATTATATACGCACCACCACCTGATCAGCTGGTATACGCTGATGATTTTGCCCACAGTGGCCAAGATGATATGATGGGATGCCCTCACAAGCCTAATGATGTCATGAAACATGTACCTATGCACGACATGACATTCATATCTATATGCATGACACTATAATTATTTCATGATTTACAGAGTTATCCAGACTTAAAGGTTGAGTCATTTACTCTATATTTCTTCCATGTCGGTTATGTACTTATTTGTGTGCCTTACATACTCGGTACATTATCCGTATTGACATCCCTTTTGCCTAGGGATGCTGCATTTCATGCCCGCAGGTCCCGATAGACAGGTCAAGAGTCCTCCAAGTAGGCGATCAGCTCAGCAGAAGATGTTGGTGCACTCCATTTGCTCTGGAGTTGTCTGTTTGGTCAGTATAATTTAGATGTGTATTGTTTGGTATGGCGAGGCTCTATCCCAATATTTATGATATTATATATTCTTAGAGGCTTGTAGACAGATGTCATGTATATGGATTCTTGTATGGCCTTGTCGGCCTATGTTTTGAGTATATAAAAGATCATGCCGGCCTTATAGGCTTGTATGTCGTATGTATAAGTTTGGATTACATGTTAGATCGTCCAATGTCGAGTATTTCTCCATGTTTTATTCTACTTATCTCACGATATCCTCTCTGGCTCATTTACCTATGATAGTATGATACAAAAGATATATTTTGTTGGTACTCGGTTACCGGGTGCTCGTTGCGGCCCATCGTTTTGGGTCATGACAAAAGTGGTATCTGAGCAGTTCTGTCCTCGGGAGTCTACAAGCTGTGTCTAGTAGAGTCTTGTTTATGGGTATGTCGTGCAACACACTTATAAGCAGGAGGCTACGGAGCATTTAGGACTGTCACTCTTTCTTCTTACTCTAGGCCGTGTGGTAGAGCTCAGTTGTAAGAACTCAATTTCCTAAACTCTATCTTATTCGTAATACAACGATGCCTACATCCAGAAAGACGGTTGGTAAAAGATATAGTTGTGGAAGGTTTGAGTCAGAGGAACTCCATTTTTGCATCATGCTTATGATGGATAAAATAAGCAAGGTGAAGAAGGGTACAAGTTACCCAGTTAATAAAGATTATCGTTACTTACCATTCAGGAAGGGAGATATAAGCATTTTGAGTTACCTTCAACAGTGACAGATATGTGTACCATCAACCACACTGATCTCAGTTATGCCCTATGGGAGCTAACAAATATAGTTTAAGAGAAGGATATGTTATCAGGATTCGGCTGAGGTTAGCGTAACCCAAATTAGGGGATGGATTGGTAGAGTTAGTTGACATTTCCGAAGAATAGTGTAAATGTATTAATTGATCTCCTTGTGAGACACCTAGATAGTGCACTCTAACATAGTACAACTAGATATGAGTACTACAAAGATAAGCACTGGAAGCTTGGAAGGAATAAATATTACCTTAGTGTGGCTCGCGCCCCTAGTAGAGCAAGAACGTTAAGCAACTCGAAGAGACACTGGATGGAGCAAAGGGGAACTAAGAGCAAAAGAATGTCTTGTTCCAGTTTTTAGAATAAACTAATAGGCATAAATGTTAGCGGGAAATAAGAAAAGAGTTAATGAAGCATATGAGTAAGATATGATACATGGATGACAATGGTAGATCAAAAAATGATAGTATTATTGAATTTATAGTCAAGTGAAGGAAGAGACGAGATGTGAGGCCCTGCAGAAATTTCTTCTCAAAAACCCGAATCTCGTGATGCCAAGATAGGATCATGTGTTAGAAATTCTTTAAAAAATTCTTCGCGACGAGAAAGCTCGCCGCGGTTCGGACTCTTTGGATTGATCAGTGCATTAAAAAGTTAAGAATTATGTTTGCTAGAAAAGTGCATTTCTGTGGTCTATTACGCGGTCGCATAATAGGTATGCGGACCGCATAGTCGTCGCAGAGCCAGTCAGTGTGTTGATTAATTTGAGGCCAACTATGCGGCCAATTATGCGATCGTACAATCAATATGCGGGCCGCATAGTCATCGCATAATTCACTTGGAATTTTTGTGAAGGGCAGTTCTGCGGTGCACTATACGACCGCAGAACAGGTATGCAGACCGCATTTCTATTGCATACCCGGACAGTTTGTCCATATTTTGGGACCATTTTTGCGGTCTATTTTGCGGGCCGCATGTCCAATGCGATCGCAAATCGTGTCGGGGTTCCTATTTTCTAACTTTTATAACCCAATCCCATCCGATTAAAAACAACCCATTAGACTATTTTCCTCTTATTTCACGGCATATAGAGTGAGAGAGGAAGTTCTAGAAAGAGAGGGAGTGATCTTCATCAAGTCCCCACTCCATCCTTGGCCCAAATCCTTGAAGATTGTCAAGTGAAATTGCTAGGTCTTCACCCTAAGTGGTAAGAACTTGTACCCTCATCTATAATTTCGAAATTTCCATTAAAATAAGTGATTAGTAAGGGGGTTCATGGGTATAAGGGCTGATAATCTTGCATGCATAAACGATAATGCGGTATGGGGTGGTTGTGAACCAAAAGAGATAGCAATTGTGGTATAGGATGGTGAAAATCTCTCACAAAAGTGTCCTAAAATCGCTGTGCACACTTAGTGCTTGATAATTTACTTAAATGAGTTAGAATCTCATTCATGCCTCTAATTCTTGGTTCAACTTGTAATTTTCATAAAATAGATTGAAGTTGCTAGGAAATTTTGGAATTTATTGTAAGGATTTAAGGAAAGCTCTACTGAGGTATGTATGGCTAAAATCCCATATTTTAGAAATTGAGCTCTGTTGGTGTTTGTGTAAATATGGTAAGATTAAAGTTGAATTGTTGTATTGATTATTGTTTCACATGAATTTGGGGTTGCGACCTTATATGCGTGACAGATGTATCTCAATATGATCAATGTGCTATTCTTGATAACTTGAAAGGGTGCAAAGAATGTGAACCATGTATTGAGATGCTTAGACCTTAAGGTGAGGTTGAAGCTGCATATATTGTGCCATCTATGTGAAGACTCATCTATGCTTACAATTTTATTTACCCTTGTGTGCACATATTTTCCTAAACTACAAATCTAACATTGAAAGGGGAAATGATATATGTGAAACAAAGATTGAAATGAGATGATTGATGGAAAAAAGGAAAATGCCTTGGTAAGGCGGCCTAGCCGGACGGGCCGAGATTGGACGCCATGCCGCACACATGGTGGTATTGTGTTTGTGATTGAAGTATATGTCTCAAATGAGGCAACCTAGCCGATCAGGTCGAGATCGGACTCCGTTCAAGATAATGGTGGTATTGTGGATAATGATGAACAGTATGAATGCCCCAAAACTAAAAGCTATGGGAAAATGATATGAAAATTGTATGATTATTTTACTTGATAATGTTGTGATCATTTAAAGTGTTTGAGTTATACCTATAATTTCCTTATTCTTGCACGAAAGTTCTTTCTAACTAGATGGTATTTAGTTATACATACTAGTACTATTCCATGGTACTAACGTCCCTTTTTGCCGGGGCCGCTACATTTTTAAATGAATGTAGGTGGCTCCATTGTGGATAGTGCCGATCGTATGTAGCGGAGTACCTTCTTCTCAAATTCTTGGTGAGCCCCTTTATCCTTTAAGGGGCTATGTTGTACATCTTTTGATATAGATATCCACTTTTGAGGTATAGCTGGGGCCTTGTTGTCGGCGTTGTCATCATTGTCTTTTGTATCCTTAGAGGCTCCGTAGACGTATGTGTGGGTTATGCACGGGTGTTGGATGGGTCTATGAACTATGTTGTAATTCTAACTCTTGTTTCTCTAAAGTAAAATTGTATTGAATCTTGGGAACTTAACTACGGTTTAAGGTTGTGATGTAGAATGAACTAATAATGTTGAATGTGCGATCTTTCCTATTGTTTAAACACACGAAAACATGGTTTCCTTAATCATATCGAGTTGGGTAGAAAGTGTTCGATAAGGCTTGCTCAGTTAGGTTCACTCGATTGAGCGCCAGTCGTGCCTGCCGAGGTTGGGGCGTGACACGAGAGGTGACATGCCTTAGGACAACAAAAGAGTATAAGCCATAAAGTCATATCCTCACTTCAAAAAATAAGTTCATGACTCCAATGCAACTACCGGAAGGAAACGTTAGACCCCAAAATAATAGAAATCAGTATGGGCTGGTAAACAAAACAAACTAAACGTGAAATGGGGACTGAGTGACATGATAATAGTCGGCATCATGAGAATTTCATAGATTGCATTCCGGCGATAATAGAATGGACGACAAAAGAATACCCTTTAAAGATCATTCAGGAAGACGCTTCCCTAAAGCAATCGATATAAGCAAAGTTAAGCTTAAGGGTGTGCGCTAGTTACACTAAGTGTCATCCTCGCGAGTAAGGAATTTCGTTATCCTTGGTAAAAAAAAAGCAATATTATAAGGCGAGTAAAGGTAATCGATGATGTGAAAAGACGCCAAAGATGAAGAGGTAAAACATCCATAGGTAGATCGTCGAAGCTCCATCTCTTAGTACTCCCTTAAAGGGGGGGAATATGGAGTGATGTGGTGTGGAGTCATACTTGTTCCAACCTTCTAAACCCTCAAACCAACATCAAAACACCAAATTAATATCGGATTCAAGCCTAAGAACTCCAAAAACTCTCAAATCACACATTCGATCAAAAAGTCTATCAAACCTTGTCCGAATGACCTGAAATATTGCAAGCACGTCACATTCAACACTACGGAGCTACTCCAACTTCCGGAATTCCATTCCGACCCTGATATCAAAATCCCACTATCAAACCGGAAACTTCAAAAATTCAACTTTCGGCATTTCAAGCCTAAATAAGCTACGGACCTCCAAAATACAATCCGAACACGCCCCTAAGCCCGAAATCACCCAACGGAGCTAACGGAACCAACAGAATTTATTTCCGAGGCCGTCTCCACAATGCTCCGACTACGGTTCAAATTCTAAAGCTTAAACTCTCTTTTAGGGACTAAGTGTCCCAAAACACTCCGAAACTCAAAACCAAACATTCCGGCAAATCAAAATAGCAGAAACAAACACGAGGAAAGTAGTTAATAGGGTATCAGGGCATTAGTTCTTAAAACGACCGGCCAGGTCGTTACATCCTCCTACATTTAAACATTCGTTCGTCCTCGAACGAGCATAGAGACATACCTGAAGTAGTGAAAAGATGAGGGTAACGGCTGCGCATATCCTGCTAGGTCTCCCAAGTCGCCTTCTCGATTGGCTGACCCCACCACTGAACCTTCACTGATGCAATGTTCTTTGACCTCACCTTTCGAACCTACCTATCCAATATTGCCACTGGCTCCTCAACATAAGATAGATCCTTGTCCAACTGGACTGAACTGAAATCCAACACGTGCGACGGATCATCGTGATACTTTCGGAGCATCGAAACACGAAATACTGGATGAACTCCTTCCAATCTAGGAGGTAAGGCAAGCTCATAAGCAACCTTCCCAACACGCCGCAATATCTCAAAAGGACTGTTAAACCTCGAACTCAACTTCCCTTTCTTCCTAAATCTGATAACGCCCTTCTTAGGCAAAACCCAAAGCAAAACCCACTCTCTAACCATATAGAAAACCTCACAAACCTTCCAGTCCGCGTAACTCTTCTATCAGGACTGGGCTGTGCGGAGTCTATCCTGAATTACCTTGACCTTCTCCAAAGCATCATGAACCAAGTCTGTGCCCAATAATCTAGCCTTACCTGGCTCAAACCAACCCACCGGGGATCTACACTGCCTATCATATAAAGCCTCGTACGGTGCCATCTGAATGTTGGACTGATAGCTGTTGTTGTAGGCAAACTCCGCTAATGGCAAGAACTGATCCCAAGACCCTCCAAACTCAGTCACACACGCACGGAGCATATCCGCAAGAATCTGAATAGTGCGCTCGGACTGTCTATCCGTTTGAGGGTGAAATATTATACTCAACTCCACCCGAGTACCCAACTCATGCTGTACGACCCTCCAGAACCATGATGTGAACTGAGTACGTCTATCTAAAATGATGGAAACTGGAATACCATGCAGACGAACAATCTCCTGGATATAAATCTCTGTCAAACGCTCCGAAGAATAGGTGGTATACATAGGAATGAAGTGCGCAAACTTGGTCAGCCTATCCACAATCACCCAAATGGCATTGAACTTCCTCAAAGTCCATGGGAGCCCAACTGCAAAGTCCATGGTGATCCGCTCCCACTTCCACTCCGGAATCTCTATATCCTGAAGCAACCCACCCGGTCTCTAGTGCTCGTATTTCACCAACTATATATTTCTTCATCCGCCTCCATCAATAGTGTTGCCTCAAATATTGGTACATCTCCGCGGCACCCAGATGAATGGAATACCACAAACTATGGGCCTTATCTAGAATCAACTCCCGAAGCCCATCAACATTGGGTACACAAATCCGACCCTACATCCTCAACACTCTGTCATCACCAATAGTCACATCTCTGGCATCGCCATGTAGAACCTTGTCCTTGAGGACAAGAAAATGAGGGTCATCAAACTAATGCTCTCGGATACGATCAAAGAAGGAAGACCGAGAAACCACGCAAGCTAGAACCCGACTGGGCTCTAAAAGATCTAATCTCACAAACTGGCTGGCTAAGGATTGAACATCCATTGCCATGGGCCTCTCCGCTACTGGTGAATAAGCTAAACTCGCCAAACTCTCCTCCCGGTGAGTCAAAGTATCGTCCACCACATTGGCCTTGCCCGGGTGATACAAGATAATGATATCATAGTCCTTCAGTAGCTTTAACCATCTGCTCTAGTGCAAATTAAGATCCTTCTGCTTGAATAGATGCTTCAAACTCCGGTGATCAGTATAAATCTCACAAGGCACACCGTACAAATAATGACGCTAGATCTTCAAGGTGTGAACAATAGCAGCTAACTCAAGGTCATGGACAAGATAATTCTTCTCACGTACCTTTAATTGTTTGGATGCGTAGGCAATCACCCAACCGTCCTGCATCAATGTTGCTCCAAGGCCAATCCTCGAGGCATCATAATAGACATTATAAGACCACAAACTTGTAGGAAATATCAAAAATGGGGCTGTAGTCAAAGCTGTATTGAGCTTCTAAAAGCTTGCCTCACACTCTTCCGTCCACTGGAACAGAGCACCCTTCTAGGTCAGCCTGTTCATAGGGGCTACAATAGATGAAAACCCCTAAACAAATCGACGGTAATAACCCGCCAAGCCAAGAAAACTGTGGATGTCTATAGTTGAGAATGGTCTGGGCCAACTATACACTGCATCCACTTTCTTCGGATCCACCTGAATACCCTCACTCGATACCACATGGCCTAAGAATGCCACGGAATCCAATCAAAACTCACATTTCGAGAACTTTGCATATCACTTCTTTTCCCTCAAAATCTGAAGCACTGTCCTCTGGTGATGCTCATGATATTCCCGACTTTGGAAGTATACCAGAATATCATCAATAAAGACAATGACGAACGAGTCAAGATATGGCCGGAACACTGTATATCAAATGCATAAAGGCTAGTGGGGCATTGGTCAGCCCAAATGACATAACAAGTAACTCGTAATGACCATACCGAATCCTGAAAGCAGTCTTCAGGATATCTTGCTCCTGAATCTTCAACTGATGCTAACCTAAACGCAAGTCAATCTTAGAAAGCACCCGTGCACCCTGTAGCTGGTCAAACAAATCATCAATACGAGGAAAAGGATAACGGTCCTTCACTGTAACTTTGTTCAACTAGCGATAATCACTGCACATACTCATAGAACCATCTTTTTTCTTCACAAATAAGACAGGAGCACCCCCAAGGTGATACACTAGGCCGA
This sequence comes from Nicotiana sylvestris, assembly GCF_000393655.2. NCBI lineage: Eukaryota > Viridiplantae > Streptophyta > Magnoliopsida > Solanales > Solanaceae > Nicotiana > Nicotiana sylvestris. The sequence continues at coordinate 75,824,923 of NC_091062.1, forward strand.
ATAAAACCCTTATCAAGCAATTCCTATAATTGATCCTTCAACTCCTTTAACTCAGGAGGGGCTATACGATACGGAGGAATAGAAATGGGCTGAGTTCCCGGCAATAGATCAATGCCAAAATCAATATCTCTATCGGGGCGGCATGCTCGGAAGATCAGCTGGAAACACATCAGAAAAATCCCGTACTATTGGGACTGAATCAACTGTAGGGGTATCAATACTGACATCTCTCACATAAGCTAGATACGTGTCACACTCCTTCTCAACCATATGCTGAGCCGTAAGGAATGAAATAACTCTACTGGAAGTATGATCTAAGGTACCCCTCCACTCTACTCGCGGTACACTTGGTATAGTGGCGTGACAATCAAGAATAGTATAATGGGGCGACAACTAGTCCATGCCTAAGATAACATCAAAATCTACCATGCTGAGAAATAATAAATTGGCTCTGGTCTCAAAACCACTAAGAGAAACCACACATGACCGATAAACGTGGTCCACAACAAAAGAATCTCCCACAGGAGTAGAAACATAAATAAGAGAACTCAAAGAATCCCGAGATATATACAAATGCGGCAAAATAAGAAGATACATAAGAATAGGTGGAGCCTGGATCGAATAAAACTGATGCATCCCTATAACAAACCAAAATAATATATGTGATGACAGAATCAGAGGCGACAGCCTCGGTACGGGCAGTAAGGGCATAATATCTGGCCTGGCCTCCCCCTCTAGGGCGACCTCTACCTCTAGTTGGATGAGCAGGTGGGGTCGCAAATGGTGCTAAAATCATAACTTGGGAACTCTCCGGAGCACGTTATGGCTGAGAAGTCTGTGGAGGTTCACCCCTCCCTAGTCTAGGGAAATCTCTCACCACATGGTGTGTGTCGGCACACTCAAAACAACCTCGCTACCGATGTAGCTATGGGAACTATGTGGTACAGGTACTTTAAGACCCCTGAACACCTGAAATACTGTGGGAAGCCTGAAATGCAAATTGAACTGGCTGACCCACAAAACCTCTACCATGCCGCACCCTGCCTCCAAAATATGGACCAGTGGATCTCTCCGGTCTACGAGGTCTCCTCGCATCCCTGTACTCTCTCTCCTGACCTCGTCTTTCCTCTCTCTCCCGGACCCACCTGTCCTCTACCCGGCGAGCGACCCTCTCCACCTGCTGAAATGGGACCATAGGTTGTGTCACCATGACACCTGGAACCCGACCATTGTGAACTCGTTACTCTAGAGTGGGGCCGGCGGGAGTCTGGGTCACTCCCCCGATCTGTGAAGTAGTTGGTACAACCTGAATCAACCTCGCCTGAACTAATATACCAAACATGCTCAGGAACTGTGCTAATATCTCCTGAAATGCTGGAGTAGTAGTAGCAGTAGGCGTATCAGGTGCCTGGACTCCGGTTAGAGCTGCTGGTGGCTCATCTATGACAGATCGCGTGGGTGCTCTGGCTGCTCCACGGGCGCGTCCTCGACCTCTACCCCGGCCCCGACCTCTGATGGCTCTAGTAGGGGGCGCGGGCTCCTGGTCATCTCTGATGGCATGTGTCCTACCATCTATGAGAGAATGGAAGGCAGAGGTTTAGAATTGGTGATGTCAAGAATCTCGCACAACAAGGAAGTCAAAAGAAGTGAAATTTTCCTAGCAGTTACATAGCCTCTCGTAGATAAGTACAGACGTCTCTGTACTGATCAACGAGACTCTAATAAATCGGCTTGTGATTCATGACTCCTATGAACCTAGTGTTCTATAACAAACTTGTCACGACCCAAGTTCGCCATTTGTGAACTGTCGTGATGGCACCTAGTCTCTACGACTAGGTAAGCCTAACAATTTCGAAAAAAGAACCAAAATGTGGAAAACTAATAAAAACTGAAGATAAAAAAAAATAAAAAGGGTTTAAGATGCCTCTTGGCATATACCAATACAATATCTCAAAAACTGAACAATTCCCAAAACCCGGAATCTCATGAAATCACAAGCTATGAATACTACATTATGCTCTAACTCCAGAATGTCTAAATCAAGATAAATACAGAAGGGCTAAACTGTTAGAGAGAATGGAAAGGGACTCCTTGGTCTGCGGACGCGTCAGATATACCTTGAAGTCTCTGGAAAAATCGCCTCACCTCAAGGGTAGTAATACTGAGTCGAAGTACCTTGATTTACACATGAAAAACATGCGTAGAAAGGGCATGAGTACACCACAACGGTACTCAGTAAGTGCCAAGCCAAACCTCTGTCGAGTAGTGACGAGGAAGGTCCGGGCCCTACAGAATTTAAATGAAAAACAAGGTATAACAGTATAGGATAAGACAGTATAATTAAGTACAATAGTAAGAAGTAACACAGGATAGAAAGAACAACAACAAGTACAATGGAAAGAGAAGGAAAAACACCGAGAAAATGTAACTCCATACAACAATAGCAACCGGGGATCTCCCAGGATACTGTCCTGTAGTCCCCAAACGTAAATATTTAGTAGATCTCCTAGGTGTCGTCCCGTAGTCCAACTCATAGTGCACGGGGATCTACCGGAATCCCAATCTGTAGTCCTAAATATAAATATCCAGTACAGGGGGCCTCTACTGGGTGCAGTCCCGTAGTTCCAATGTAAATGTGCAGGGGATCTACCGGAATACAAATCCGTAGTCCCAAAGTATACATGCAAGGGGATCTCCCGGGATACCGTCCCGTAGTTTCAAATTAAACACACAGCAACACACGAAGAATATTCAATTCAATCCGAATTTCATACCAAGGTTAAACAGGTATTTCTAACCTAGCATACTTCATAGAATTTAATTAAAGCAGTTTGAGAAAATAAGGCAATTAAGTCAATTAGACATGCTTCCCTAAGCTAATAGTAGGCTTAAATTGAAAGTAGTATAAACAAGGAAAGAAAACACAGTATAGTTACTTAATAAAAAAGGATTTCGAACAATTAGCATAAGTACGCACCCGTCACCTCACGTACAAGGCATTTCAAATATCAACAATACCAAATCCTAAGGGGAGTTCCCCCACGCAAGGTTAGACAAGCCACTTACCTCGAACCGGCTCAAAATCAACTCGAAACCACGTTCTTGCCACGAGTACTCGACTCTAAATGGCTCAAATCTATTAAATTCAATTGCATAATGTAAATATAACTTCAAGTAACTGATTCCACAAATAAATTCTAAGCTAATACATGAAATTAGTAAAAATGACCAAAATTCCCCCGGACCCACATCTCGGAATTGCGTAAAAGTTACGGATTATGAACCCTCATTCACTCACGAGTCTAACCATACAAAAATTATCCAAATCCAATGTCAAATTCCCAATCAAAACTCGAAAATTAGGCCTAAGAACTTTTCCAAAATTTTCCCTAATTTCTCACCCCAAATCCGAAATTAGATGATGAATTCATGTTTAAATTAATGGGTTATAAGAAAAAAGGAGTTAGATATCATTACCCAATCGATATCTCTGAAAATACCTCAAAATCTAGCTCAAATCCTAGCGCCCAAGCTCTAATTTTGATAAAAATGGCTAAACCCTCGACTTTGAAATTTTATATTCTGCCCAGACGCGTCTTCTTCGCGAATGCGATGCACAAAAATCCACTGGCCAGTCTTCCTCTTTCGTGAATGCGAGGGTCCACTCACAAATGCGTAGCTTACACTGGCGAACCCTACGCGAACGCGAGGACCATGTCGCGAACGCGAAGACCAAAGGGCTCATACCTTCGCAAATGCGGGACATCATCGTGAACGCAAAGCAGGATTCAGATGCTTCACCCAGATGCTCTACCCAAACGCGAGACCCTCTCGCGAACGCGATGAAGGTTTTCTATACAACACAACAACATAAAATCTGCAATCTTTCTAAGTCCAAAAATGACCCGTTAAGCATCCAAAACATACCCTAGGCCCCCGGGACCTCAACCAAACATGTCAACCAATCCTAAAACATCATTCAAACTTGTTCCAACATTCGGAATGCTGAAAACAACATCAAAACACCAAAGTAACATCGGATTCAAGCCTAAGAACTCCAAAAACTCTCAAATCACACTTTCGATCAAAAAGTCTATCAAACCTCGTCCGAATGACCTGAAATTTTGCAACCACGTCACATTCAACACTACGGAGGTACTCCAACTTCCGGAATTCCATTCCGACCCCGATATCAAAATCCCACTATCAAACCGGAAACATCAAAAGTTCAACTTTCGGCATTTCAAGCCTAAATATGCTACGGGCCTCCAAAACACAATCCGAACATGCCCCTAAGCCCGAAATCACCCAACAGAGCTAATTGAACCGACAGAATTCTTTTCCGAGGCCGTCTTCACACTGCTCCGATTACGGTCCAAATTCTAAATCTTAAGCTCTCTTTTAGGGACTAAGTGTCCCAAAACACTCCGAAACTCAAAATCAAACATCCCGGCAAATCAAAATAGCAGAAACAAACACGGGGAAAGCAGTTAATAGGGGATCGGGGTGTTAGTTCTTAAAATGACCGGCCGAATCGTTACACCTTCCTAGTTCAAGAATCATTTCCCTAAACTCTTAAAAGACATTCTGCAAAGAACAATAGAATGTAAACGTCTTCAACATCAATAGTTTAACAATTTGAAGGAAACATCTTCAATGTCTGCAACAATTCATTAAGAACCTTCAACATCTTCATCAATTCAGAAAGATAAGAATGGAAACGTTACTGTTCCAACAAGGAATTCATGCGAAGTTATACAACATAATACTAATGGGATTTGCAATTTTAAGGGAGCCCGGTATAATTTTTCTCAAGAATATCATGCGGATTATTTTCCTACAATGGTTCGCCGTTACGTCTTGTCACAATTGACGTGTGTTAGGGGGTTGTCAGGAGAATCGACTCAGGTATGTTAAGGCTATCCCTTCTTTCTTTTGGCATGATCTATACAAAATGAGCGAAACGAGCAAATGCACAACTTCTATAAATGACTCTATTCATAGAAGTATTAGAGGTGCCTATATTCTTGAATTCACATGTGTCTTATTATTATATCATCTGTTCATGGGTCTCAAAAATACGTAAGTTGGTAAAGTTTATTTCATGATATTAATCAGAGATATAATGGCCTTATGACGTACCGAGAGATTTTATTAATGTATTTCATATGTATTTATACATGCATATTGCCCCATGACCAGATGGCGTTATATACGCGTACATATATATATATATATATATATATATATATATATATATATATATATATGTATATCGGATATGTGGGAGGTTATGGCATAATATACGTACCACCACCTGATCAGCTGGTATACGTTGATGAATTTGCCCACAGTGCCCAAGATGATATGATTGGATGCCCTCAAAGGCCTGATGATGTTATGAAACATTACTTATGCATGACATGACATTTATACGCATATGCATGACACTATAATTATTTCATGATTTACAGAGTTATCTAGACTTACAGGTTGAGACATTTACTCTATATTTCTTCCATGTCTGTTATGTACTTATTTATGTGCCTTACATACTCGGTACATTATTCGTACTAATGTCCCTTTTGACTAGGGATACTGTGTTTCATGCCCGCAGATCTCGATAGACCGGTCGAGAGTCCTCCAAGTAGGAGATCAGCTCAGCAGAAGACGTTGGTGCACTCCATTTACTCTGAAGTTGCTTGTTTGGTCAGTACAATTTAGATGTGTATTGTTTGGTATGGCAGGGCTCTGTCCCAACCTTTACGATATTATGTATTCTTAGAGGTTTGTAGACAGATGTCATGTATATGGATTATTGTATGGACTTGTCGGACTATGTTTTGAGTATTTAAAGGATCATGCGGCCTTATAGGCCCGTACGTCATATGTATAAGTTTGGATTACATGTTGGATCGTCTAATGTCGAGTATTTCTCCATGTTTTATTCTACTTATCTCACGATAGCCTCTCTGGCTCATTTACCTATGATTGTATGATACGAAAAGATACGTTATGTTGGTACTCGATTGAGTAAGGTACCAGGTGGCTGTCGCGGCCCATCAGTTTGGGTCGTGACACTAACTATAGTAGTTTTACTCAAATCCAACCTCGAATAGGCTTTCAATTCCCAAAAATTCATTTTATGAAACTCCACCAATTTTTCCCAAATCCCGTCTCACATCACGAATCGAATGATGAATTCAATGATATATTCATGAATATTAGCCAAAACCGAGTTAGAAATACTTATCCAGATGATTTCCTTGAAAAACTACCAAGAAATCGCCTCAAGCCATGCTCCCAAAGTCCAAGATGTGAAATAAAACCCTAAACCTCGCTTATATAGTGCTCTCTGAACCTACACTTTGTGGTCCGCATAAATCCATCTCGGTCGCGCACTCCTCACCGCGGTCCGCATAATTATGCCGCGGCTGTGGACCCTAAGTCATACCTTCCGCGGTGTGCATAAAATCCACCGCGACTTCATTCCCTCTTCTGCGGCCCGCCTAATTTCCATCGCGGCCATATAATACCTCAGCAGTCCGTGCCAATTTTGTGCTGTCCTGTCACGCCCCAACTTCGGGAGGCGCGGCCGGCGCTCAATCGAGTGGACCCAACTGATCAAGCCTTATCAACCGCTATCTACCCAACTCGATAGGAATAAGGAAGCCATGCTTACCTTTATTTAAACTAGGAAAGATAGTACATTCAACATCTTAGTTCATTTTATATCACAACATTTAGAACGTGGTTAAACTTCCAAGGTTCCATACAAGTTATAGTGTAGAAGAAAGCAAGAGTACAAGGTTACAACACGGTCCATTGACCTATCCAATACCCATACATAACCCACACAAACGTCTACGGAACCTCTAAGGATACAAAAGACGTGATAACAATGCCGGCAACAAGTCCCCGGCTATACCTCAAAAGTGAAAGTCCAAAATAAGAATATGTACAATATAACCCCTTGAAGGAGAAAAGGGCTCACCAAGACTTTGAGAATAAGGTACTCCGCTATGCGCGTTCGGCACTATCCACAATGGAGCCACCTACATTCATAAAAACAAAATGTAGCGCCCCCGGCAAAAGGGACGTTAGAGCCATCGAATAACACTAGTATGTATAACTAATCACAATTTTACTAGAAATAACTATCAAGCAAGTACAAGTAAATCACATGGGTAAATCAAATATGCAATTCATTCAATCCTTCATATAATTTCCAAAACTTAGTTTGGGGCATTTCTTTCATATCTTCATCACTGTCCTCAATACCACCGCTATCTTGAGCGGAGTCCGATCACGACCCAACCGGCTAGGTTGCCTCATTGGAGACCTATATCTCAATCACTATTTCATTTCCTTATCCGGAATTCAATATCAGCACATTACCACCATGTGTGCGGCATGGTGTCTGATCACGACCCGATCGAGTAGGCCGCCTTATCTAGGCATTGTTCCCTTCTCATTAGTCATCACACCTGAATCTTTATTTCATATATATATAATATCGTTTTCCATTTTCAGTATTCATCTTGCAGGTTGTGATCATAGGCATATACAAAAGTAATTCAAGTTGCAGTACAGGTAAGTGGGCACATAGCTAACATGAATAATTCTCAGTTTCTATCTTGGCTTATAGCTTAAGCATTTCAACACATAATTTTATTCTTCATACTTCTCTAATTATCAAGAATGGTACATTACTCACATTGAGTCACATCCTTCACGTATATGTGTAGTTAATTGCAAATCAATTAATGTGCAATAACAATCAATACATTAACCAATTCAAATCTTACCACACTTTCGTAAACGCCAATGGACCTTAATTTCTAATAAAAAGGGGGTTTTAGCCATACATACCTCGTTTAAGCTTTTCTTAAATTACTATGATGTTCTGAAAATTCTAGCAATCTCAATCTACTTGAGACATAACAAAATTGAACACAATATAGAAAGGTATTCATAGGTTCAGCTCATTTGAGCATTTTATCAAATACTAGTCGAGCATCTTGATTTTAAATCTCATTTACAAGGTTTCCTTCATTCCCCAACTCAATCTTTATGTATTTATGTTCAACAATCTTCCCACAAACGTAATTCGTACATGCATGTATACATAATACTATTACACCCAAGAATCATACCCCAATATCCCATCTCACAATCTCTACAACACCAACACAACCTAGGTTAGGCACCTATGGCTTCCAATCACCATCCCATGTGTTCTAATGTATATATCATACATAAATAATCACCATAGAGTAGTTAGAGATGATAGACATACCTCTTGTAGTAAGAATTTTGAGAATCCCCACTTGTAGAGTTCTTGATCAATTTAGGGATTTGAATGGGAATCTATGGATTTTCAAGATTAATCCTTGTTAATATAAGTGTTTAGGAGTAGTAATCAACTCAAATTACTCCAAAAACATTACCTTGGATCATAGGAGGGAAGTATGGGACGGATTCACCTTGATAAAATAAGCCCCAGCTCAAAAAAAATAACTTAGGGATGCTCCATACCCGGTCTTGGGGTATTAATAGGGCTGTTCGGCGCACGGGCGCGGTTCGAGACAGAAACACCCAGTTTTCCCGCAGTTTGCCACGGTCGCGCGTCTGACACAGGTCCGGTAAAATGGTCATTACTTTCTGTATACACCTCCAAATGACGAACGGTTTAATGCGTTGGAAACTAGACACAAGGAGATTTAATTTGATAGTATGTGCATCACTCAATACTTTATATAACCAGAGATACACTTATCCAAATTGAGGTCTTGTGCGTATTCATTTACAACTTTAGCCTATTATGAAATTTTTTCCAACTTGGCTTAGACTTAGGCCTCTCCATAAACCCAAAATCACTTGTAATATGACTTATACACTTATTAACGTATCTAATTGATATCCATTATATCGTGAACCCTCACTTTCACTCAAGATAAAATAATTAGCCTATCTTGGCACCACAAAATCTTAGATTACTTAGCAAAATTTTCTGGGGCTTTACATTCTCCCGCTCTTAGGATCATTCGTCCTAGAATGAGGATCAAGGTTCATTCACTATACATCCTTATGTAACTTCAGCTGGTTCACATCATGAAATATATCAACAGCCCCGAATTTGGCTAACTCCTTAAATTTCCAAAAATTTTGCCAGAGTTTCCTTTGTAACTAGACATATCCACCTGTCAGAGGGCCCCAGATACATATCCTAACAACATATACATGTTTCATAGACATAACATAACTTGTACAACACCAACCATGGCCGCATAGGCAACACATATAATCAAAATGGAATAGTTTAACATGGATCAAATCAAAAAATAAGAGTTCATAGGAACCAAATGCATAAAACCTATTACACGACTATTCAAACAAAATGTGGGTACTTCTTTCACATTTCTTCCTCGGCTTCCCAAGTGGCTTCCTCAACCTGCTGGTTCTGCCATAACACTTTTACGGAGGCAATTTCCTTATTTCTCAATTTCTAGACTTGCCTATCAAGAATGGCAACTGGAATTTCTTCATAAGGTAGTTCTTCATTAACCTCAATAGTTTCAACTGGCACAATAGTGGACGGATCTCCCACTACCTTCTTCAACATATACACATGGAAGACTAGATGTACCAACGACATCTCGGGAGGCAGCTCGAGCTTGTATGCCACCTGACCAATCCTCTGAATGATTTTGTACGGTCCGACATACCTCGGACTTAATTTCCCTTTCTTCCCAAATCGCATAATGCCCTTCATGGGGGAAACTTTCAAAAGTACCCAATCATCTTCTTTGAACTCCAAATCTCTGTGACGAATGTCCGAATAAGACTTTTGGCGACTCTCAGCAGTTTTCAACCTCTCCTTAATAATCTTGACTTTCTCCATGTCCTGATGCACGAGGTCTGGCCCTATCAATTCTGCTTCTCCAACATCGAACCACCCAATGGGAGACCTGCATCTCCTACCATACAGTGCCTTGAATGGTGCCATATGGATACTAGCATGGAAGTTGTTGTTGTAAGCAAATTCTATGAGTGGCAAATGGTCATCTCAACTACCTTTGAAATCAATAGTACAGGCATGCAACATGTCTTCAAGCGTCTGAATATTTCTCTCTGCTTGCCCATCGGTTTGTGGATGAAAAGTTGTGCTAAGGTTTACCTGCGTACCCAAATCTTGCTGAAATTTCTTCCAAAGGTTGACCGTGAACTGAGCCCCTCGATCTGAAATTATTGAGACTGGAGTGCCATGCAACTTGACTATTTCTTTGATATACAACTGAGCATATTGTTCCGCTGTGTCGGTAGATTTAACTGGAAAGAAGTGCGCTGATTTTGTGAGTCGGTCAATGATCACCCAAATTGAGTCAAACCTGCATGGAGTGCACGACTGCCCTACTACAAAATCCATATTGATCATCTCCATTTCCACATTGGAATTTCTATGCTTTGAGTCAATCCACCGGGCCTTGGATGTTCGGCCTTCACTTGTTGACAATTTGGACATTTTGCTACAAAATCCGCCACATCCCTCTTCATGCTGTTCCACCAATAAATTTCCTTGAGATCATGATACATTTTTGTAGAACCGGGGTGCATGGAATACTTGGATGTGTGAGCTTCTGCCATGATCCTTTCCTAAAGACCGTAGATATCAGGAACACATAGGCGGTCTTGGTATCGTAGAGTACCATCATTCATGCCAAAGGAAAAAGCTGTGGTATTGAGTTTGTGAATCCCCTCTTTCAATTGTGCTAACAAGGGATCATGGAATTGCTTTTCCTTCACCTCCGCTACAAGCAAAGATTCGGCCCTATTTTGTATAATTACCCCTCCTTCACTAGAGTCCGCAAGACGAACTCCCAAACTGGCCAACTGGTAAACCTCCCTGGCTAACGACCTCTGATATGCCCCTAAATGAGCCAAACTCCACATAGATTTTCGACTAAGTGCATCTGCCACGACATTAGCCTTTCCTGGGTGATAGAGAATGTCGATGTCATAGTCCTTGAGTAACTCTAGCCATCTTCTTTGCCTCAGATTCAACTCTTTCTGCTTGAAAATATATTGAAGGCTCTTATGATCCGTAAATACATCCACATGGACCCCATACAAATAATGTGGCCAAATCTTTAGCGTAAACACCACTGCTGCCAGCTCTAGGTCATGGGTTGGATAGTTCTTCTCATGATTCTTGAGTTGCCTAGAAGCGTAGGCTATAACCTTGCCGTGTTTCATCAACACACACCTGAGCCCGATCCTTGAAGCATCGCAATACACCACAAATCCCTTTGTACCCTCTGGCAGGGTCAATACCGGTGCTGTTGTCAACCTTGATTTCAATTCTTGGAAACTCATTTCACAAGCATTGGACCATTGGAATTTAACTACTTTCTGTGTCTATTTAGTCAATGGAGAGGCAAGAGTAGAAAACCCCTCCACAAACCTCCTTTAGTATCCAGCTAAACCCAAGAAACTGCGGATCTCGGTTGGAGTGGTAGGTCTAGGCCAATTCTTCACTGATGCAACCTTCTGAGGATCAACCATAATTCCTTCCTTGGAAACAACATGACCCAAGAACACGACAGATTCAAGACAAAATTCACATTTTGAAAATTTCGCATACAGTTGATGTTGCTGAAGAGTATGCAAAACTGCCCTGAGATGGTTAGCATGGTCCTCTCGACTTTGGGAATATACTAGAATGCTATCAATGAACGCTATTACAAAGGAGTATAGAAAGGGCTTGAAGACTCGATTCATAAGGTCCATGAAAGCTGCGGGGGAATTTGTTAGCCCAAAAGACATTACCATAAATTCGAAGTGCCCATACCGAGTTCTGAAGGCTGTTTTTGGAATATCCTGCTCCCTTATCTTCAATTGGTGATACCCGAACCGCAAGTCAATCTTTGAGAAACACGTAGCACCCAGCAATTGATCAAACAAGTCATCTATTCTTGGCAGAGGATATTTATTTTTGATTGTGACTTTGTTGAGTTGACGGTAGTCAATACACATCCGCAGTGATCCGTCATTCTTTCTCACAAATAAGACCGGTGCTCCCCATGGCGACACACTCGGCCGGATGAAACCTTTCTCTAACAAATCCTTCAATTGCTCCTTTAGCTCTTTCAATTCTGCCGGTGCCATTCTATAAGGTGGAATTGATATAGGTTGCGTGCCTGGCATCACATCGATACCAAAGTCAATCTCCCTATCTGGGGGAATCCCAGGGAGCTCATCTGGAAAGACATTCGGGAATTCATTCACAACTGGTACAGACTTAAGGCTAAGCGCCTCGGCATCAACATCCGTAACCCGAACTAGATGATAGATACACCCCTTCTTGATCATCTTCGCGGCCTTAAGGTAGGAAATAAACCGACCTCTAGGTACTACATTATCACCCTTCCATTCAATAATGGGCTCATCAGGGAATTCAAGCCTAATAGTTCTAGTCCGACAGTCAAGTTTAGCAAAGCATTAATAAAGCCAATCCATCCCTATTATTACATCAAAGTCGACCATCCCTAACTCAACAAGATCGGTCATGGTATCCCTACCCCGCACCGTGACAATACACCCTCTATAGACTCGAGCAACCAGAATTGACTCTCCAACCGGGGTAGATACTGAGAATGGTTCATGAAGTTGTTCTGGTTCTATCCTGAATTCCATAGCAACAAAAGGGGTAACATAGGATAAGGTGGAACCGGGGTCAATAAGTGCATACACATCATGAGATTGGACAGTCAGAATACCTGTAACAACATCTGGAGAAGCCTCTGCGGTTTGGCGACCACTCATAGCATAGAATTGGCTGGGTCTTCCTGAACTCTGTGGACCACCCCTAGCTGCACCACGCCCTGTGGGTGCTGGGGTACCTCGAGCTGGAGAGGGGGCTGAAGATATAGCAGCTGCTGGACTGGTGGGCTGAGCTACGCCCCTACCTGCTCCCTGGCGAGACACACAACAATGTCTCTGAATATGGCACCTCATCCCACATCCATAGCATATAGGTAACTCCATATAGCAAATTCCCAAGTGCATCTTCCTGCACCTAGGGCACGGGGACCTCTGCTGCTGCTGGAACCTTTCTCCTGCCCGACCCCACTGATGGGATCCCCTGTTGCCCTGACCGAGCCTGAAACGACTCCACTGCTGCTAGCTGGGCCCTGATGGCGGTGCACTAGTTGAAGACTGTGCAATAGACTGGGAAGGCCCTGATGATCCTCCCCTGAAAGTTGATCTTCCCCCACCTAGTGACTCTCCCATGATGCCCGTGGACTTGGGCTTGTTGTTACCCTCTCTCTCCATTCTGTTCTTCAACTTGGGGTTCTCTGTAGCCTGAGAAAAAGCTACCATCTTCCCATAATTCATATCCGCATTCAATGCAGCCATAGAAGCCTTATTAATGGTCAAAGAATTAAGTCCCTGAACAAGCCTGCGCACCCTGGCCTCCATTGTGGGCAACATATGAATGGCATATTTTGACAAGCGAGCAAACTCAATGTGGTACTCCCATACACTCCTGTTACCTTGACTCAAGTTTTCAAACTCCGCTGCCCAGGCTGCCCTTGTCTCGGCGGGCAGGAAATGATCTATAAAAGCGTCTGCAAACTCACTCCATCTCGCCGGAGGACGCCCCTCATCACGGTAATCCTCCCATAACTCAAACCACGAATAGGCCACCCCTTTCAGGCAGTAGGCAGCCAACTCCACCCCCTCTGTCTCAGTTGCACACATCACCCTGAGGGTCTTGTGCATCTCATCAATGAAGTCCTCGGGGTCTTCTTCTGGTTTGGCACCCGTAAATACCATAGGGTCTAACTAAAGGAATCTGTTTACCCTGGAACTAGTAGAATCCACTTGCTGGCTGGATGATCTGGTCGCAAAATTTGATCTATGGGTCTGAGAGGCTACCAATTGGGTCAGCATCTTAATAGCTCCCCTAAGATCCCCATCAAAAATACCAGAACCTGAGGTTGGGGCTGGAGGCAGGACATAAGTATCAACGGGAGGGATAGTGGTACCCTCCGTAGGTGTAGGAACTGGGGTTGTCTGCTCTGGAATAGAAGGATCCGGCAGAGTAATAGCAGGGTGACTGCCCTCACCCGCAACATCAAGCAGTGAATCATCAGCCACTCCTGGGGTGGCATTGGCTTCTTCACCAATTCTTACTTTCTTCTTAGGTGCCATTTACTGAAAGATAGAACAACGCACTGATTAGGAAGAAAATATTTTCACTGCACGATCAAGAATATGAAAGAAGGGTGTTATTCCAAGGTTCCATACAAGTTATAGTGTAGAAGAAAGCAAGAGTACAAGGTTACAAAACGGTCCATTGACCTATCCAATACCCATACATAACCCACACAAACATCTACGGAGCCTCTAAGGATACAAAAGACGTGATAACAATGCCGGCAACAAGTCCCCGGCTATACCTCAAAAGTGAAAGTCCAAAATAAGAAGATGTACAATATAACCCCTTTAAGGAGAAAGGGGCTCACCAAGACTTTGAGAAGAAGGTACTCCACTATGCGCGTTCGGCACTATCCGCAATGGAGCCACCTACATTCATAAAAAAAATATAGCGCCCCCGGCAAAAGGGACGTTAGTGCCATCGAATAGCACTAGTATGTATAACTAAACACAATTTTACTAGAAATAACTATCAAGCAAGTACAAGTAAATCACATGGGTAAATCAAATATGCAATTCATTCAATCCTTCATATAATTTCCAAAACTTAGTTTGGGGCATTTCTTTCATATCTTCATCACTGTCCTCAATACCACCGCTATCTTGAGCGGAGTCCGATCACGACCCAACCGGCTAGGTTGCCTCATTGGAGGCATATATCTCAATCACTATTTCATTTCCTTATCCGGAATTCAATATCAGCACATTACCACCATGTGTGCGGCATGGTGTCTGATCACGACCCGATCGACTAGGCCGCCTTATCTAGGCATTGTTCCCTTCTCATTAGTCATCACACCTGAATCTTTATTTCATATATATATAATATCGTTTTCCATTTTCAGTATTCATCTTGCAGGTTGTGATCATAGGCATATACAAAAGTAATTCAAGTTGCAGTACAGGTAAGTGGGCACATAGCTAACATGAATAATTCTCAGTTTCTATCTTGGCTTATAGCTTAAGCATTTCAACACATAATTTTATTCTTCATACTTCTCTAATTATCAAGAATGGTACATTACTCACATTGAGTCACATCCTTCACGTATATGTGTAGTTAATTGCAAATCAATTAATGTGCAATAACAATCAATACATTAACCAATTCAAATCTTACCACACTTTCGTAAACGCCAATGGAGCTTAATTTCTAATAAAAAGGGGGTTTTAGCCATACATACCTCGTTTAAGCTTTTCTTAAATTACTATGATGTTCTGAAAATTCTAGCAATCCCAATCTACTTGAGACATAACAAAATTGAACACAATATAGGAAGGTATTCATAGGTTCAGCTCATTTGAGCATTTTATCAAATACTAGTCGAGCATCTTGATTTTAAATCTCATTTACAAGGTTTCCTTCATTCCCTAACCCAATAGTTACGTGTTTATGTTCAACAATCTTCCCACAAACGTAATTCGTACATGCATGTATACATAATACTATTACACCCAAGATTCATACCCCAATATCCCATTTCATAATCTCTACAACACCAACACAACCTATCTTAGGCACCTATGGCTTCAAATCACCATCCCATGAGTTCTAATGTATATATCATACATAAATAATCACCATAGAGTAGTTAGAGATGATAGACATACCTCTTGTAGTAAGAATTTTGAGAATCCCCACTTGTAGGGTTCTTGATCAATTGAGGGATTTGAATGGGAATCTATGGATTTTCAAGATTAATCCTTGTTAACATAAGTGTTTAGGAGTAGTAATCAACTCAAATTACTCCAAAAACATTACTTTGGATCATAGGAGGGAATTATGGGACGGATTCCCCTTGATAAAACAAGCCCCAGCTCAAAAAAATGACTTAGGGACGCTCCATACCCGGTCTTGGGGTATTTATAGGGCTGTTGGGTGCGCGGCCGCGGTTTGCTGCGGTTTACCGCGCTCGGAGACAGAAAAACCCAGTTTTCCCGCGGTTTGCCGCCGCCGCGCCGCGGTCGCACGTCTGACACAAGTCCGGTAAAATGGTCATAACTTCCTGTATACACCTCCAAATGACGAACCGTTTAATGAGTTGGAAACTAGACTCAAAGATATTTAATTTGATAGGATGTGCATCACTCAACACTTCATATAACTAGAGATATGCTTGTCCAAAGTGAGGTCTTGTGCGCATTCACTTACAATTTTAGCCTATTATGAAATATTTTCCAACTTGGCTTAGACTTAGACCTCTCCTTAGACCCCAAATCACTTATAATATGACTTATACACTTCTTAACTTATCTAATTGATATCCATTATATCGTGAACCCTCACTTGCACTCAAGATAAAATAATTAGCCTATCTTGGCACCACGAAATCTTAGATTACTTAGCAAAATTTTCTGGGGCTTTACAGGTCTGGACTTTCTACACCATATACAACTAACACCAAAAATCTGCCAACTTTTAAAGCCAAGAATTGATCCGTTAACCACCTGAAACTCACCCGAGGCCCTCGGGACCTCAACCAAACATATCAACACCTCCCATAACATCATTCATACTTAGTTGAACCTTTGAATCTCTCAAAACAACATAAAAACACCAAATTACCCTCGAATTCAAGCCTAAGAACATATAATTTTCCAAATTTCACAAACAACACCAAAACCTATCAAATCATGCTCGCATGACCCCAAATTTTGCTTACACGTCACAAATGAGACTACAAACCTACTCCAACTTCCGGAATTAGGGGTGTTCAAAACCGATCCGATATAGAAAACCGAACCGAAACCAAAGCTTAATGGCTTATTGGTATCGGGTTAACGGTTTGACGGACGGGGAACATATTGAAATTATTTTATTAACGGCTTATCGATTTGGGGAAGAATTATTCAATTTTCTTAACGGATAATCCGTTAACCTGTTTGGAATATATATATATATAAAAAATTTATTTTTATCCATATATATATATATATATATATATTAAATATCAAATACCCTTCGACTTCCAGAGTTTTAGTACTATGTCTCTAAGACTCTAACTCTTAAGTCATAATGCCTAATTCCTAGATAATCAAAAAGACAGAAACGTGTTCTGTTTTGGGATTTAATGTATTCTGTTTAGAGGAGGCGTTAGTGTGTTCGTAGGCTAGATAAGTAATCTTCTTTCTGAGTTCTCACAACTTAACAGACATGTGTAATTCCGATTTCTGAATTTGTTTGCTGAAATTTCTGAATGTGTAATATAAATTGAATTAGGCCGATAAACCGCCCGACAAAAGCTAAACTGATACCAATCCGCCCGATATATTATTAGGTGGCTAGCGGATTAATACATTTAAAAGCCGATAACCGATAAGCCAAATCGTTAAGAGTAAATAACCGCCCAATCCCCTCGATAAGCAGCCCTATCCAGAATTTCATTCCGACCCCGATATCAAAGTTTTCACTCCCGACCAAAATCACCAAATTTCCAACTTTTGCCAATTCATGCCTAATTCTACCACATATCTCTAACTCACATTTCGGACGCGCTCCTAAGCCCAAAATCACCCTATGGAGCTTACGAAACCATCAAAAATTCAAAACCGAGGTCGTTTACTTATAAGTCAACATTCGGTCAACTTTTTCAACTTAAGCCTTCTCAAAAGAGACTAAGTGTCTTAATTCTCTCCAAAACCATTCCGAACCCACACCAAAACACAAAACGAAGCTGAAAATGGGAAAACAAGGCTATAACTCTCGAAACGACCAGCCAGGTCGTTACAATTTCTAGGCGTGTAACAATATCCTATAGGCAGGATTTATAAGAGTTGGCAATTGAGACTGATTATATAACACTTCATCCTTATTGGCATGTTTTCTAGGCGAGCAATAGATATAACAATAATATCAATAGATAATTAATCAATTAAGTTCCTATAGACATGACATCTAGATTAGAATCAGTAGAACATAAGTTAATACAATCCCATAGGCACGTTTTCTAGTAAACTGACTGCAATTTCACAAATTGAAGGACAATTATTGACACTGATTTCCTATATGCATGATGTCTAATAATGTAAAGCAATGGCTATGGGGAACAAATAAAGTACTTAAGCTCGTGCTTTGATAGTAAACAGGTTGAGTGAGTGTGTGATTCCCTATAGGTATGGTTTTTACAATTGTACACGGAAACTAAATAGCATATATGGTAGGTTGGACGAAGTAACATGTAAACCATGTAAATCTTATAGGCATGTTTTCTACCTTTTTATGAAAACATTAGAATATACCCATTTCCCATTTTCACTAACACCCCAATTGTTTATTACAAATTATTACAAGCCCAGATATGGAATATGAGTATACATAGTACACAAAGAACAATAATAGGCCTAGCAACGAGCCCAAAAGGAGATACCCATACATGGGCCTTCACAAGCTCATTCTTTGCAAATAGAATGCCCAGATCCAACCATCTCTCTCAAACAAGAGACTATGCCCATCAGCACAGCCCAAAGTCACAAAGGAACTCAAGCCAGACCAAACAGTAATCACATAGAAATCACTTAAGCAAACCAATTTGCAGATTGAGTACATAAGATAAAAGAGGTAAGCTAAGTGCCAGAGACAGCTCAAATTTCACTAGCTAAGAGAGTGGCCAAAGGAACCCAAATCCTAGTGTGTTAGAGTTCACAGGAGTCTCAAATGGACCCCAAGCAGTGCTCACACTAGGGAGGTCAATAGAGAGAGTTTTGGTTGCCTTGACTTTCAGTCGGCCAAGAGTGATGGATGTAGAATAATATAGATACCAGATGAGAATGAGAGAACAATGACTAAGTGATAGAATTTGAAGAGTTGCACTTGTATTTTATAAGCAAACATAGTAAAATTGCTTAAACACAGAACATGCCAGTTAACAAGGAATCAATAAGACTTAGAGAACAGTTGGTATTACAGATTCAAACACTTAGCAAGGAAACAACATGTTGGGCAGAAAACATATGGAGAGAGTCAGGGGAATCAGGTTTTCTAAGGTTATAAGACAAAAATCAGAGTGCGTAATGTCATATAAGTTCAAAATAAAGTAACAACTTACAAGATTTAAAGCCTAAGGGTCCAAATTATGTTGAGTATCCATCACAACACCAAAAAGCATACATGCAAACTTATATCAATAGGACAAATCAGTATCAAAACTTATAAGGGAACACAAGTTAGGATAACTACTCTAAATGTCCTAGCTAATCATTGAGGGATACAGGATAGACCAAAGCCATAATAAAGTAACAAAACTAGCATGGGAGCAGATTATAGCTAATATGAATGCCTTAACAGAGATTAGGGTACATTCCAAGTCTGAGCTAGTCATTACAATGATTCAGAATAAACCAGGGAAGCAAACTCATGACAAGTGGCAAATGTAAATATTTAGGTGCTAACATGCTAGGCTAAACGAGCTCAAGAGAGTCAAAATTATTCAAGTTAAGCAGGTATAATAAACATGTCTCAGAACTGGAAATTTTAGGCAAATTCAAATACCAAAGAAGTTCAGATCTGTAAAATAAATTCAGTGCCAACAAGCTTGCATACAGAGATGGCCTAGAAATATATTGAGTCACGAAATTCAGAGGTATAAACGTGCAGGACATGAACACAAGAGAATGAAAGCTGCAAAAGCCAAGACACTTACCAGTTATCAATTGACAAACAGACAAGCAAGAAAGAACAAACTCAACAGTACTCTAAACGTCAACAAAGAGCAGTAGAACCCAGAGTCTTAATGCGTCAGAGTTCCCAAGAGTCTCAAATGAACCTCGGGCAATGCTCGCACTAATAAAGGTTGAATAATCGAATTCCGGTGGCCTTGGCTTTCAGCTGGCCAAGAGCCAAAGTATATAACAAGAGAATGAGAGAATAATAGAGTGATTTCTTTTAGTTTTTTAGTGAATCCGGTGATTAGAGTCTGTCTCAAAGGAAAGTGGGGAGGAATTTATATAGTGGTAGAAATCAAGTAAACGAACAAGGAAACACTATAAAATCAAACATAAATAAGGAAATAATAATATGTAGAATGAATTAAAAATCAGATTAGTGAAAAATTAGGTAAACCCTAGTTGATAGAAATCAAAGATTCGACCAAAGATTTTGGTGAATCGGCTTCATATCGCCTTGCCATGAACGTATATAGATGGAATACCGTATAGATCTTGAAGATTGAAGACGATTTTCACATGATACAGGTCTGATATTTGCCAAAAATAGGCAAGTACTAAGTAGTACCAAAATCGCGTAAGTAACACGGAGATGGAGCATAAATGGAAGGCAAATCGTAAGAGGATTTAATATCAAGGTCGGAATCGATGATAATTTGGGGTGTGACGGGTAAGGTTTGTGAAGGAGAAGGGAATGATAGAGAGAATAGAGGCGGCTATCTTTAGAAAATGGGAATTAGGGTTAGGTTATGGGGATATAAGGAAATGTAGTGGGGTAATGTGAGCCGTTGATCTCTTTTAATCAACGGCTATGATTTAAAACAAGTTAGGTCAGGTTTTTGGACTGGGCAGGGTCGCTTGGAGTTGGGCTTGGGGATTGGGCCAGGGATTTGGGTATGTTTAGTCAGAAAAATAGCTCAAAAATTGGGCCAGCTTTTAAATAAGAGATTAAAAGGGAAATGATTTAATAAAATTAGTTAAATAAATATATATAAAAATTCTATTTATGCAATTAATACTTTAAAACTATATTAGAAGATTTATAAAATGTAAAATATTATTTTGGCCCTGAATAAAATGAAAAATACAAAATATAGGCTATTATTGCAAGATTGTGCAAATAGCCTAAGAATACCAATATAATTATATAAAATAAAGTAAAAAATATTCGAAACATGTATTATGGATGCAAAATAATAATTTTATATAATTAGGTCATCACAAAAATAATTTAAAGAAGTAATTCTTAAATATTGAAGTAATTAAAATGCAAGAAAATTAATTTTAAAGCTCTAAAAATTGTAAAAAATTATGAAAAATACTTGTATATGTCACGCCTCTTTTTTCCCGAGGAATAGGGAGTTTTTTCGATTAAAGTGACATTAATCGAAATTGGATTGTTTATTTAGTTTCGGAGTCGCCACTTGTAGTAATTTATGGTGTCCCAAGTCACCATTTTTAAAAAAAATCCCAAATCGAGGAAATTTGACTGTTTAAATGTCCGTGAAACCAGAAGACCGGATAAGAAATTTTGTTAACACGGGAGAAGGTGTTAGGCATTCCCAGATTTCGTAGTTTTAGCACGGTCGCTTTAATCATACCTAGCTTAATTAAATTGTTTAATTATGTATTTTAGAACCTCTGTGCATTTTACCTTTTACCGCCTTTAGTTACTCGATTATTCGTGACTATGGAATTATCTTGAAACGAGTCAAGCATACGTTCAGTCTTTTGTGTTTGGCGCGTTAAGAATCATGTCATGCGTACGTGTACACAATTCACAACACTTAATTATTTAAGAAAGCTTGGCCAAAGGCGCGCGAACGCGTACCTTGATTTATTTTGAAAACTGTAATTATGTCACGCAAACGTGTTCACAATCACGATGATAGATTAAGTCGCGCCTAAAGCATTCTAACGGTGTTCATTATTTTTCTTAAACTTTGAGATTATTATGAGGCCATGAGTTATATATGAAAGTCAATTGTGGATGAAGTGTAAAAAATTAGTTAAGGAGCATTAGCAAAATCACTGATATATCTAAGTTGTTGGAAGCATTTGATAATTATGAAGTATTAATTAACAAGTTAGGCCATAATCTATAAATTAGTAATCATCTGAACTATTAAATAATGATGTAAGATAATGAAATAAAATCATAGGATCATTACACATTCCAACTACGTCACTAAAATAGCACACTTAACAAGTTACACTTATGACCAATATTTACTAGTAGATTTAAACCAAGAAACTACTGTAATGAAAAAGTAAGTAAAGAAACTTCTCATGGACAAATATATATATTTAAGAAAAAAAACATCATCATCACTTCGTTTGCACGAATGCATAAAGATTTCGTTACCGCTAATATCGATTGGCAAACTAATTGAATTAGAAAGAAGATTTATATATTTATTCAGAACAACATGCTGTTGGGATAAAAAATAATCTCGCCCAAGAATAATATCCACAGCAAATAATAATAATACAAGAGAGTAACAATGACACCAAATATTTTAGCGGGATAAAATACAATACCCGAGTGGAGCAATATTACCACTATAATATTACAACTCAGTAGTGTCAAGAGACTACTACAACTTTGAAAGAAATAACACTCTTTATTTAAAACACCTCACTACAATATTACTACCACTCACTAGTTATCTCACAGACCACAATCTGTGGATTACTCTCACTGCTTTATGCTTCTCTCGTTATTTTGGTGTACTTAAACTGAACGAATGAAGCTCATATTTATAGGCACATTTTCACTAACCCAACCAATCTGATTGGTTCCTCAATTTGTAAAGTCCAGATTTCAGCCGCCCTTGTTGAAAAAATTTCAGCCACCCTAATTTGACTTCACCAACTTTTTTAACTTTTTCTTTATTTCCTTTTTTCCTTTTATGGGTCCTACAAATCTCTCCCTTAATTTTGATTTTTCTTCTTTATTCCAAGTCTTGATCTCAATCTTTGAAAATCTTCAAACTTAAGAGGCTTTGTGAAGATATCTGCAACTTGATCATGAGACTTCACATATTTGAGCCCGACTTCCTTCTTGGCAATGCACTCTCTGATGAAATGATACCTTATATCTATATGCTTGCTTCGATCATGATATATCGGATTCTTGGCGAATGCCTGTGCAGATTAGTTATCAATACAAATCTTTGTAGCTTCCATTTGTGGCAAATTGAGCTCCTTTAATAATCTCCTTAGCCAAATAGCATGACAGGTACATGATGTTGCTGCTATATATTCGGCTTCACAAGTCGAGAGAGTAACAATGGATTGTTTCTTTGAACTCCAAGAAATAACAGAATCACCCAAGAAAAATACAAAACCAGTTGTACTTTTTCTATCATCAATATCTCCTGCATAATCACTATCACAAAATCCCACAAGGTTGAAATCATTAGAAGAAGAATAAAATAACCCAAAATCGATCGTACCTTTTAGGAAACGAAGAATTCTTCTAGTGACCTTCAAGTGAGTAGAGGTAGGAGCCTCCATGAAGCGACTTACTACTCCAACTGCAAAAAGTATATCTGGTCTGGTACAAGTCAAGTACCTCAAACTTCCCACAAGACTTTTGAAGAATGTGAGATCCACTTTTTCTCCTTCATCAAACTTGGACAATTTTGTCCCACTTTCCATCGGTGTGTTCACGGGGTTGCAATCGAGCATGTTGAACTTCTTCAATATCTCCTTTGTATAGCTTTCTTGAGAGATAAGAATTTCATCCTCCATCTGCTTCACTTCTAGGCCCAGGTAATATGACATGGGCCCTACGTCTGTCATCTCGAACTCACGGGACATATCTTTCTTGAAAGCTTCAAACAAACTTGGGTTATTACCCGTGAAAATAAGATCATCAACATAAAGACAAACAATTAAGCTATCTCCATTAGTATGAACTTTAAGGTAAAGAGCATATTCATGGAGACAACGAGTAAACCCATTGTCTTGAAAATACTTGTCGATGCAACTATTTCATGCTCGTGGGGCTTGCTTTAATCCATATAAAGCTTTCTTCAACCGCAACACTTTATCTTCATGGTTTTTGACCACAAAGCCTAATGGTTGTTCAACATAGACTTCTTCTTCAAGATAGCCATTCAAGAAGGCTGACTTGACATCTAGTTGATGAATCTTTTCATTTGCGCTGCCAAAGAGATCAGCAAACGAATAGTCTCCATGCGGGCAATAGGTGCATAGACTTCTTCATAGTCAATGCCTTGCCTTTGCTTGTAGCCTTTAGCCACAAGTCGTGCCTTGTATCTCTTCACATCTCCATCAGCATTCTTCTTTGTCTTGTATACCCATTTCACTCCAATTGCTCGATGACCCTTGGGAAGAGTTGTTAACTCCCAAGTGTTGTTCTTCTCTATTGACTCAATCTCCTCCTCCATGGCTTGTCTCCACCTTTTATTTGTAACAGCTTCATCAAAGTTCATTGGTTCACTGTCAGCAAAGAGACAACATAAAAAATCAAAATTAGTAACTTCTTATGTGTCCTCATAGAGCTCTTGAATGCTCCTTGTCTTTTGCGGCTGTTCATTTGAACCTTCTTGAGAAGAGGGAGATGCAACATTTGTTGGAGAAGAAGGTGGAGTTGTGTCCTGCACAGGTTCCATGGTCTCCGGTTCTTCTTCATCACCAAAGTATGGAAGAAAATCATATGTAAACTTCCTCAGCTTCCCAATTCCATGTCAGTTCTTCATCAAATTCAACATCACGACTTACCACCACCTTATCGCTGCTTGGGTTGTATAGCTTGTAGCCTTTTGAACTCGTATCATAGCCAACAAACACATGTTTGACACTTCGATCGTCAAGCTTTGCTCTCCCTTGATGTGGAACATGAGCATAGGCTATGCTCCCAAAGATTCTTAAGTGCTTGTCACTTGGCTTTCTTCCACTCCATGCTTCTTGAGGGGTTTGATCTCTAACATTTCTTGTTGGAGACCTGTTATTCAAATAAACTGCACAAGAAACAGCTTCGGCCCAAAATTCCTTAGGCATACTTTTAGCTTTCAACATACATCTAGCCATATTAAGAATCGTTCGATTCTTTCTCTCTGCAACACCATTTTGTTGAGGTGAATAAGGTACCGTTAGAGGGCGACGAATTCCATGAAGTTGACAGAAGTCATTAAATTCGTTTGAGGTGAATTCCCCTCCTCTATCGGATCTTAGAGCTTTAATTTCATATCCACTTTCTTTCTCTACAAGTACTTTGAAATTTTTAAAAGCAGCAAAAGCTTCAGATTTTTGGTTCAAGAAATAAACCCAAGTCTTTCTACTAAGTCATCAATGAAAAGCAGAAAGTATTTTCCTATACTAAAAGAAGGTGGATTGATTGGTCCACACACATCAGTGTGGACAAGCTGGAGCGGCTTGGTTGATCTTGACATGACCTCCTTTGGAAAACTCCTCCTTGCATGTTTTCCAAGAAGACAAGCTTCACATAATTGATTTGGATGGTTGATTGATAGTATCCCATGCACCATATTCTTTTCTCCCATTGATTTGAGCGCTTCAAAATTTAAGTGCCCAAATCGCATGTGCCAACACCATGATTCATCTTGCACATTAGCCTTCAAACACTTTGCATCAATTGTTTTAAGATTCAGAGAAAACAATCTATTCTTTGCCATATGCACTTTAGCAATTAGAATTCCACTTGAATCTCTAAGCCAAAGATGCATATTTTTCATGTGGATGTCATATTCCTTTTCAAGAAGTTGGCCCAAACTTAAAATATTACTTTTTAATTTTGGCACATAATAAACATCTTGAATTAACTTGTGACTACCATCTTTACAGGAGATCAGAATCGTACATATCCCTTCGATTTGAACCTTTGAGGTATCTCCAAAGGACACATTACCTTTCACTGTTTTATTGATCTCCACAAACTTCTCTTTGCATCCACACATATGATTGCTTGCTCCATTATCCAAATATCACGAGCTGCAATCATCTCTGTCTTCTTCCTTGAGTGCCATCAACAACGTTGACTCATTTTCTTCTTTCTTGTCGTCAACAAGGTTAGCCTTTTCTTCAACATTGCTACGACATTTCCAAGAGTAATGGCCAAATTTATGACAATTATAACATTCAATTTTTGATTTGTCATACCTTTGTCCATTATTTTCTTGGTAGTATCCACGTCATCTTCCTCCTCTTTGTCCACAACCACGACCTCTTAATGTTTGGTGGATTTTAACTTCATTGTTCAAGTTGTTACCATTACTTCTTCCTCTTCCATGACCTCTTCGACCTCGGCCTCGTCCTCGTCTGTTTCCTCGATAGCTTGTTTCACCTCCATAATCCTTGAAGGATGCCTGAGTTTTAAGAAATTGCTCCAATGACACTTCTTGTCTCCTTTTGATCTTTTCTTCGTTGGCCTGTAAAGAACCTTCCAATTGCTCCACCATCATAGAGTCTAAATCTTTATACTCTTCAATAGCACACACCACAAAATCAAATTTAGGCGTTAAAGTGCGAAGGATCTTTTCTACCACACGGACATCTTCTATGTCCTCCCCGTATCTTCTTAGTTGATTTACAACAACCTTCACTTTTGAAAAATAATCCGAGATGCATTCGGATTCTTTCATTTTTAAAACTTCAAAATCAGCCCTTAGAGTTTGAAGTTTTACCTTTTTCACCTTGTCAACTCCTTGAAGAAAATTTTGTAAAATCTCCCAAGCTTCCTTTGAGGTGGTAGCATCTGTCACCTTCTCAAACATGGCATCATCCAAACATTGGTGGATGAGCGTGAGGGCTTATTGATCCTTCTTCCTTGTCTTTGCCAAGACCTCCTTTTCATTTTGGGGCAGAGCTTCCTCATTATCGGGTTTTGCATACCATCTGTCTACGATTTCCCATACATCCCGAGAGCCAAGGATGACTTTCATACGTAAACACCATTTCTCATAATTATCTTTTGTCAGACGGAGGTACTGAAAAGATAGCGGACCATTATTTGTCATGGCTCTGATACCACGTTGTTGGGATAAAAAATAATCTCGCCCAGGAATAATATCCACAGCAAATAATAATAACACAAGAGAGTAACAATGACACCAAATATTTTAGCGGGATAAAATACAATACCCGAGTGGAGCAATATTACCACTATAATATTACAACTCAGTAGTGTCAAGAGACTACTACAACTTTGAAAGAAATAACACTCTTTATTTAAAATACATCACTACAATATTACTACCACTCACTAGTTATCGCACAGACCACAATCTGTGGATTACACTCACTGCTTTATGCTTCTCTCGTTATTTTGGTGTACTTAAACTGAACGAATGAAGCTCATATTTATAGGCACATTTTCACCAACCCAACCAATCTGATTGGTTCCTCAATTTGTAAAGTCCAGATTTCAGCCGCCCTTGTTGAAAAAATTTCAGCCACCCTAATTTGACTTCACCAACTTTTTTAACTTTTTCTTTATTTCCTTTTTTCCTTTTATGAGTCCTACAAATGCTAGCCATTCAAATAATTTATATCGAATACGTATGAATACGTAGGTCCATTTCAAAGTTCAAAAGTATACCAAAAAAATTAAAATAGGAACGAGGTTAAAGTTGGAGTTGCAACGTGGAATGAGTACCTGGGAACTGGTCCAGTTCTCAGTAGAAAAAGCAAAAGCAGTGATAACTTGTATTCCCAGTTTGGAAGAAATGTTGCAAAGATTTTTGAGACTTGGAGTAAGAAATTTGTGACCCTATTGCACAGGTAAACCTCGAGCATTAGCCCATCTCCTCAATATGACACTTTCTTCAATTTATAATGAAACTTCATGTACAAAAACTACTAGCTACTAGACACGTCTGTTTAGAACACATCAAACCAAGCTTACGAGATCGGAACCATGAACCTCGAACAAGACCTCGCCTAACTGACCGGAAAACCTAACCTTGAATGGACCTCTTCGACCTCGAACATCAACAAGGAAAACTCTAGCTGGTTCTAGGGTGGGTGGTGACTGGTTTGGGTGGCTTAACAGCTAAAGGTTGAAAGAAGTTCACTTCTTGAACAAGAGAGTGACGGATAGGGGTCTAGAGTGGAGTGGACGGCTGTTAAGAGTCTTCAATGGAGGAAAGTGAAGGAGATGGTGTTGGTTCAAGCTTTTTCCAAAGCTTTTCCTTGTTCTTGTTTTCACGTTTTTTTTATTTTTCAAAAAAATCCTCCCCTTCATTTGTGAAGTCCAAAATATATAGATGTGTGGGTTGTATAACTGATGTGAGTAAGTGGTGAGGAGTGTGTGTATTGGGAAAAAATTGAATTTATATTAAAGATGGTGTGGCATGACACGTGGATTAGTTAAATGGTCAAAGCGCAGCAATTGACTAAGAGGCACGGATGGAGACAGCCACGGGAAGAATAATTTAAATAGGCACGAGACGACGTATAGATACGAGTCTCGTACCAATTTAAATTATTTACAGCCAACGGATTAGAAGGCATTGAAGGCAAAGATCTGATGACAGAAAGGAGTCCAAATTCATTATTAAATACTTGATACGTTACAAAATTGGCATTTAATAGGAATGATTGTATAACGGCTTATTTAATGTCATTTATTACTCATGATTATATCATTAAAGCTGAGGCTTCATTCATTTACCTAGAATTATCTATAAAAGGAAGAAGTATCATCATTTGTAAAGACACGGAATACTATTGAGAATTTATTGAAATACACATCTATTTGTTTTTTTACCATCGTTCTCAAAAGTATTTTATTTTTGTCTCCTGATTATCAGTAATCCAAATTTCTTTTTAGATTTGACCAAAGACTCAGATTTTTGGTTAAACAGTGTGGGAAGTGGGGAAAGGGACGTGAGGGATTTAGGATTGTGGGGAGAGGAGACATGATGGAGAGGGGAGCTCAGCCCACAAAAAAAAAAAAAAAAAAAATTGGGAAGTTAGGGGGTTGGCGTGAGCTGGGTAATTACTAATTAGTAAAGATAATATTTTATTTTTGTATCTTTGAAGATTTTACCCGGTTTTTTTTTTTTTTTTTTTGGCTGTCTTGTGCTTTTCGTTATTTTGTAGCTTTTTCCTTCTTCTTTTTTTATCTTTTTACTAACCCTTTTTTTTTAATTAAATCAAATGAAAGTAAAATACACACACACACACACATATATATATATATATATATATATACACACACACACACACACACACACACACACACACACACACACATATATATATATATATATATATATATATATATATATATATATATATATATATATATAGGGGTGTTCACGGTTCGGTTTGTTCGGTTTTTGATTAAACCAAAAACAAACCAATTTAATCGGTTTTTAAATTTTAAAACTCAAACCAAACCAAATTAAATACAAACCATTAGTTTAGTTGTGGTTGGTTTGGTTCGGTTTTCCGGTTCTTAGTAAGCTAATGATAAGTCGATAATAGTAAAACGACACTAGACAACAATCTAATATTTTTTTTTGCTAAATTTATGCTTTTTAATATATTTCTTTCAGAAATGAATATTGATTAATATCACTTTGTTGAATCAATTAAAAATCGAGTGAGTAACAAAGAAAAATTATTCTTTAAACGTAATGCCTAACATGACTTTGTTAAATCAATCATAAAGTATTCATCGTAACAAAATTAGATTCAAACGTTCATAGAAATCTTCTCAAACTTTAGCCATTGTAGTCTTGCAATTTGAGTTTGTTTTCTTTACTCTTGTGGTGGTTTTTTTTAACTCTTTTGTTAGGCAAAAGTAGATGCATACTGCGTAGGGTTAGAGAATTTGAGTCTCTTGAGGAAAAAAAATTGGTCGATTCCTATTGTTCAAAATAATAACAAAAATGCATAAAATATTTAAAATTATTTACATGATACTATACATAAATAATAATTAAATATTGTATATAATTTATCGGTTTGGTTCAATTTACTTTTTGGTTTTTTATTGTAGAACCAAAACCAAACCACATATTATCGGTTTTTAAAATATAAAATCAAAACCAATCCAAATCAAGAAAAATATCAGTTTACTAAATCGGTTTTCGGTTTGGTTCGATTTTTCGTCAAACCAAAAACAACCCTATATATATATATATATATACACACACACACATATATATATATATATTAACCAAATTACTCTTAGACTTAAAGAAAGCTATATAAATAAGAGAACCCAATATTTACACTATAGTTAAGATTATAGTAAGAAAAATACCATACCTTACTTATTGAAATTCTAATTAAAAGAAACAATATATATATATATATATATTTTTTTTTAAAACAAATTCATACTCTAAGAATGTGAGTATTTTTGTACTTTTTTTTGTATATTAAGATTAGGCCCTAAAGAGATATTTACACTAAAATAGTACAAGAATTTCGGTGGGGTCAAAAATTAGTTGTTCAAAGTATAAATCTTGTAAATTAAATAGTGATACAAAATGACATGCTATAAAATATATATACTATTTGAAAAAATATGAAGGCAAAATTGTGTATCAACAGCTGCCCCTCTTTTCCGAGAATGATGAAAGAGTTGTTGGATGAAGAAAATAATAACCAATTTTGGCCGAATTGAGTGAGGAATGATGTGATTTTAAAAAAAAAAATGGAGGTCGAACCCTAGTGCATGAGTTGCCTACATATCCCTGGTGTTACGGGAATCAGGCCGTGTGTAGTTCTGGATCTGACGGTAAACAAAATCGATGAAGTTATTTTAAGAATTGTCATATGTTCCGAAGAGATTTCTTTGGGTAGGGTAGTGTTGTAAGTAACGGGCAATTTTGGGGGGAGTCATGAACGCGAAATGAACGTTACAGGTGTGTCACATGGTAGATATATGAATGGTCATAGAGTAAAAGGTAGGCAATTACTGGTAGTCGGTTACGTTTGAAGCAATCAAAGGATGTGAACATTACGAACAAAAACCGGAGTGAAGATTGCTCCTGTTTGTAGAATGGTTACCTCCCGAATTACCTGCAAAACTTAAAACACGGTGCATATGAATATATATATGGGTTATTGCGACAAATTTAAACCTGATGCGAATTCCGTTTGGACCATGAAGGTTGTCTTTGGATGGTGAGGATGATGTCCTTAAACCATGACGTCCTGGGCCATGAAACATATGATAAGGGATTTGCAGGCCATGAAATGGTTTCTCGAGCCATGAGGATGGTGCCTCTGGACGATGACGCATTTGAATAATGATGTGCAATTTTTAGAGATCCTCAAGCCATGGAATGGTGTCTCCCGGCTATGAGGATGATGCCTTCGAACTGTGACGCCTTTGGACAAATGTCGATGTTACTATGAAATGCAATGATATGATGTTTTGTCATATGCGAGGACGAGACAAGACAATGCTTAGTCTTGTGTTAGGGTAGTGCTTAGCCCTAGGTGATAAAAGAGATAGCGTTAGGTCTTAAGTAGCGTAGTGGAGATAGTATTTAGTCTTACGTGAAAGGAAAGGCAGTGTTTAGCCTTATGCAGGGAAAGACAATGCTTAGCCTTGTGAATTAGGGAGGCAATGCTTAGCCTCATACAAGAAGAGGAGACAATGCTTAGTCTCATGGAAGAAAAGGCAGTGCTTAGCTTTATGCAATTAGGGAAGCAATGCTTAGCCTCATGCAAATGAGGAGATAATTCTTAGTCTCATGCAGGGAAAGGCAGTGCTTAGACTTATGTAATTAGGGAGGAAATAGAGACAGTGCTTAGTCTCATGCAAAGAGGGGAGACAGTGCTTAGTCTCATGCAAAGAGGGAGACAGTGCTTAGTCTCATGCAAAGAGGGAGACAGTGCTTAGTCTCATGCAAAAAGGTAGGCACTGCTTATCCTCATACAAAATGAGAGACAATGTTTAGTCTCATGTAAGGAGGGAGACAGTACTTAGTCTCATGCAAAGAGGGAGACAGTGCTTAGTCTCATGCAAAGAGGGAGGCAATGCTTAACCTAATGCAAAAAAAAGGTGAGACAATGCTTAGTCTCATGCAAAGGGGAAGGCAATGCTTAGCCTCATGCAAAAAAAAAGGAGACAGTGCTTAGTCTCATGAAAGGAAAGGCAATGTTTAGCCTTCTACAAGAAAAACAATGAGTGACAGTGAGAAAGTAAAGTATTCTAAGCTAGAAGTGTCTGCATTTGGTAACTTGTCGTCATGAAGGTAGTGATTTGATGTATTTATGGATATTGTTGTCTTATCGTGCCTGAATAAAAAAATTGTTAGTTTTTTGGGGGGGGAGGTCAGTTCATGATTTTGTCTTCTTGCTCTGTCTTTAATCTTGTCTTGAGATCCTGTTTGAGTTACCTTGGGGAATGTCTGGCTATCATAGAAACAAAGTTTTCAAAAAATTATTTGAAAAAAATATAGTTATTTGAAATGTATTGCAGTGATATCAAATAATTTAGATGAACCGGTGACTTGTGACACATTTAGAGACATTGTAACCTACTTGCTTTAGAATTTTGAGGGTCCTCCTCAAGATTCTGTCCCAATTTAAATGTGATACTTTTTGCATGTTCCACATATGATGAAGTTGGCTAAACTTGCAATATCTCCCCAATTTCCGATCATGGGGAAAATAAAGATTTTATTAAGATGTTACCAAACCCACGAGGCTGCCTACGTATCCCCTCTTAAATGGGAATCAGGTCAAGCGTACTTTAGTTACATGAAATAAAAAATGCAAATAATTTTAAATATGGTATCTCTTGACTGCTTCTGAATTGATAGGTTTTGGCCAAATCTCTCCGTCCATTTCTGCAAGTATAAGCGCTCCACCTGTTAGTACTTGATGAACCATGTAGGGACCTTTCCAATTGGGTGAGAACTTCCCTTTAGCTTCATCTTGATATGGGAAAATTCGTTTTAGCATCAATTGCCCCGGTGCGAATTCCCTTGGTCTAACCTTTTCTGTTGAAAGCTCTTGCCATTTTGTTCTGGTAGAGTTGACCGTGACATACCACATTCATTCTCTTTCTGTCAATGAGAGCTAGTTGCTCGTATCTGCTCTGCACTCATTCTGCGTCGCTGAGCTCAACTTCTTGTATGATTCTTAGAGAAGGGATTTGTACTTCGGCAGGAATAACCGCTTCAGTACCATAAACCAATAGGTAGAGAGTTTCCCCAGTTGATGTGCGAACCGTGGTACGATACCCGAGTAGAGCAAATGGCAGCTTTTCGTGCCATTGTTTGTAATTATCTACCATTTTCTTCAGTATCTTCTTGATGTTCTTGTTGGCAGCTTCTACGACTTTGTTCATTTGCGGCCAGTATGTTGTGGAGTTCTTATGCTTTATCTTGAAGGTTTCACACATGGCCTTCATTAGATCGCTGTGGAGATTGGCGGTATTATCGTTGATGTTGACTCTGGTACTCCAAACCGACAAATAATGCGATCCCGAACAAAATCTGCTACGACCTTCTTAGTTACCACTATGTAAGATGCAGCTTCCACCCATTTTGTGAAGTAGTCTATGGCCACAAGAATGAACCTATGCCCATTTGAAGCAGCGGGTTTGATTGGACCGATGACATCCATGCCCCAAGAGGAAAAAAGCCAGGGTGAACTTATTGCATTGAGTTCATTGGGTGGTACTCGTATCATGTCAGCATGTATTTGGCATCGGTGACACTTTTGAACATACTTGATGCAGTCAGTTTCCATGGACATCCAGAAATACCCTACTCTTAGTATTTTCTTGGCGAAGACAGAGCCATTCATGTGCGGCGTTGATACCCAATTTTTTCCTATAATATTTTTTTTGAAATGCATACATACCTTTAAAACTACGGATTAACATCAATTGGTATTTTCCCATAATTTTTACATCTTTAAATTAATTTATTTCAATATGTTCTTCATATAAATAATTACAAAATTGCATCACAAATATTTTTAAAATATTTCTTGATTTAATATTACTATTTGTGGTCCTATTAAGTCCAAATTATTTCATAAATGGTAAGATTTACACCTTTTGGCTATAATCGCAATAACTTTGTAATTATAGCCCATGCGTACATTTTTGTTTTATTTTCTAGAAATTAGTCCTTTGCATTTTCAAAATATTAAATAACTATTTTAAAAACAATTCTATGTATGAAATTCATTTTTATAATTAATGATTATTTTACAAATTATTTTTTAATCAATTGTTTGGGGTATTTAACAAATAGCCTTTTACATTTCAATTTTGACCCTTTTTATACCAGCCCAAAAAACCCTTAATATTAAACCAAAAACCAGCCCAAGACCCCTAGGCCCAACTGTATTCACCCGACCCAAACCCCTTTGCCAATCTTGGCCGTTGATCATTTTTTATCAACGCCCAGGACTCCCCTACCATAATTAAACCCACCTACACCCTCCAAACCCTAGTCATTTCCCACCATATCCCGCTGTCACTTGTTCCCCTCTCTCTCAAACGTTCTCTACCTAAACCCTAGTCTTCAGGCGCCGTCACCGGCTTAACCCTCCGTTCTACGATGTTTCTCTGTTGTCTCAGGCCTATATCAGCCTCCTGCATGCTATGGTATCTCCATTTCTTGGATCCTTGAGGAGATTCTCAAGGGACCTAGGCGGTCTGTTACACCTTGGGGTTTTCTTGCCTATTTCAGGCCATTTGACTCGACCTTGAGTAAGATCTTTCTTATTTAATCCATGGATTCCCAAGTCCATGTTCTCATCTCTGTTTTACTTCTAAAAAAACCCTAATTTTATCTTTGATATTCTCAGATCTGTACAAATCTGAGATGGATTGAACGTACTTCACATGCTTTCTTGAAAGTTTTTTGTTTTTTCAAGTGATTTTCTATTTTTCCTAAAACTAGGGTTTAGTGAAACTCGTCTTCTCAAAGTTTTTTGATTTTCGAATGTTAATTGTCTGTTCTTAAGTATTATTGGTTGATTTCTGCTAAAATTGTTGGACCCTAGTCGATTTATGCTAAAGCCCTAATTTTCTTATATTTTTGTTTCGATTTGAGTCTTTCCCTGTTACTTGTTACATTATTTGTCCTGTGCTTTGACTTTGAATGTCTTGTGATATTTTACCCTAGTTCATCTCTATTAGGGTTTCTGATTCGATTTCTCAGCTAATTTCTGTATATTTATGAAATTCTACTTTACCGTATTTGTCTATTTGTGGAAAACCTATATTTTCTCCCCTAAATCAGTACTGTTTGAATTTCTAATTCATTGATTGGCTCTGTTAAAAATTATGTGTTGATTCTTGATTATTTCCTTTATTTACGACCTTAATTAGTTTTCTTACCTTATTCGATTAACTGTGATAGTTACTGATTCTTCACTAATTATTTCCTTAATTGAATTCTGTCTATTTACCCCTAATTGCTCCCTTGATTTTCTTTCCTTAAATGTATTCTGCCTTTACCGTTGGGTAATTACACTTAATTATGGGAAAATTACAGTAATTTGTGTGTAATTGATTATATGGCTTCCTTAATTGCTGAATGATTGATCTCCTTTATCGTATTTTTTTAAAAATCTTGATCACTATATATACTCTCCTCTATTCTTACTTCTGAACACGAACATTAGTTCACCATTACTCTTACACTCTAAAATTCTCTCTGCTCTTTCTGCTACTTGTGATCTTCATTAGTGTTGCCGGTTGTAAGCCAAGGCTAGAAATTGTACAATATCTTTCTTACATCTTGTGTTCTCTTTCCTTAACTGGTATGTCTCTGATTAAATTTTAGAATCTAAACCTTATGTGTGTCATTACTGCCTTAGCTCATCAGTCATGAGTTCATTCTTGTTCCTGTTTACTGTCTTGCTTAGCATGCCTAACACTGCCTTGTTCAATATGTGATTAGCATGTCTCAACTATACTTGCATGTCTACTGTTTATCTAGCATGTCTAAATCTTGTTTTGTTCAGTGTGTGATTAGCATGTCTACATTATGAATGCTTGTCTATTCATTTAAGTCCTTTCCTACTCTACTTTGCTAAGTCATCTAGTCTCTCAAGGCAACTCTAGTTATGTGTTTGAGGTTTATGTGTTCTTAACATGTCTCTGCTGTAATCTTTGCTCCATGTCTGAATCACCTACCCTTGTAACTAACTTAGAAATTCTACAAATTCTTGAGAATTTTGTACATCTGTTTGTTTCTGTGCTCCACTATACACTAAGGTGTATTCTATGTATTCCCAACCCCTCTTTCCCTGTGTGGAACATACTTGCCAAGTTTTTCTGAATATGGTTGTTCTATGATTTGTGTTCTGATTTCAAAGTGTTTTCATAGTTTTCTCAAGCTATTTACTACTAAACTAATTCTGGTTTTCAGAAAATCTTTTCACTCCTAAGAGTCCTCTTTATAATGTTTACCAAAACCTTTTCAAATTATGCACTCTCACTTACTCTTAGGTTACTAAATCCTGCCCCTCTAGTATATGTACTGCTTAGAGATCCTTGAGATCTCTCTGAACTCTGGCATATCAGGGCTGGTTCTTCCATACTACACTTAGTCAATCCTTATCGTGAAAAGTCTGGGTGTGAGCACTGCCTGGGATCCTTGAGGTCCTTAGGGAACTCTGACACACCTGGACATGAAATTGGCTATAAATTCTTGGAATTTGAGATTGCTGAAGGCCTGGTACACCAAGAGTTGCTTTGGGCCTACTTCAGGATCCATATAGCTTAATTTATGTTTTATTTATGTAATTTATTCAATCATTGGTCTGTAATAATTAATTGTAAATAGATATTGGGGTGACTAGTGAAAAGTGAGGATAGTTGTATGATATTGTGGGAAATACTGGGTAGAAAACATGTTGTAGGCTTTATATTTTACGAATCAGCATTAGAAGCCATGCTCTAGGGCTGATGTGTTCATTTGCATTCAAATCATGCTAAACCTGCATTAGATGTCCTGTTCTTAGGGCTTCATGTTTATTGCTTCAGTATACTACATATCACTATTCCATGCTTTAATTTTGCACAAGTATTGTCACTCAGAGATCCTGCCACATGGATAATAATCTTGTCTTAATAAAACTGGCACTCCTGTATGCATTAGATATCATGTCTTTTAGGAACTCTGTTTGTATTTCGTTAAACATGGCTATTTCGATTAAAGTAAGTAATTGCCCATGAAAAGGTTCAAAACAGCCCCACGCCTAGGCAAGCCTTAGGTAATCAATCTCTATATAAAAACTGGAAATTGCGTTTTGATTGTGTTAAACTGCTTAAGTTTTACAGGGCTATATAACCAGTAGGCAAACTGGTTAGGATTCTGCCACTTCCTTTAAAACAAACGCTGCATGTTCTGTTTTATCATGTTCATCTAGATATCATGTTCCTAGGCTTTCTAAACTTATTCAAAATCGGTTGTTTGAGATGTGCCATTTATTTTCTTATGTACGTGGAGGTAATTATGAGCCTTAACTGCTTTCCCCTATTTGATTGTCCTATATGTTCTTTGCTTGTCGCCTAGATATTCCTTTTTATACACCTTAGGTTGTCTAGAATTGCCTAGATTTAGAGGTCCAAAACTCCTCCAGGAGCAAAAGGAAGGGACGGGTAACAGACGCTTAGGGGCCGTTAATTAAACCTGCTTATATAACCACTAAGGGGAGGGTAATGTGTAGTAAAAGAATATGATGACCCGCGCGCTAATATCACGTGTAGCCCCTCATTGAGGAGTGATTACAGGGCATTGCATGGGTTTGATCCTGTTGTTGATACCCAATTTTTCACATAATATTTTCAAAACTATGCATGGGCATCAATTAGTATTTTTCATACAATTTCTGCATTTTTAAAATATTTTAATTAATTTCTCCCAGCATTTTATTTATAAAACAATCACTAATTGCATCACAAATAGTTTTATAGTAATTTTGGTGGCTTACTTTTATCATTTGCATTTGTACTAAGTTTCAATTATTACACAAATAGCCACATTTGTATTTTTAGGATACAATTGCAATTACTTTGCAATTATAGCCCATGCATGTATTATTACATTATTTTACCAGAAAATAGCCCTTTATATTTTTAAAATATTAAGTAATTATTTTAAAATATTTCTAGGCATGAAAACCATTTTTTACAACCTATTATTTATTTTTAAAATTGTTTTATTAATTAAATGGTTATTTAATAAATGGCCCTCTTATTTTCAGATGCCTAATTATCTAGCCCAATTTTTAATCCCACATTAGCCCAAAATCTACCCAGGCCCAAATCCCATCTGCCCTAACCCAATTTAAGCTTACCCGACCCAAAACCCCATCAAATCGTGGCCATTGATCCTTTAGATCAACAGTCCACATTAAGACCTTCCTTTTTTAGTCCCAATGACCACCAAACCCTAGTCATTTTGCCTACACCTGCCGCCCCTGAAACCCTCTCCTCTCTAATTCTCTCTGAGACCAAACTTAATCCAATCCGCCACCACCTAAAATCAACCCTTATCTCTGTTATTCCTACTCGATCTATAGCTTCCCATGGCTGTACGAGGCCTCTACTTGTCTCCTATTTCCCCTAGTTGCTCGATTGTGTGGTTTTGTGGAAGGACCTCAAAGAGATCTGGTCTAGATCTCATTTAAAACTCTTTAAGAGTCTGTCTATGGTCTGGGAGTGATTTTTATCAAAGTTTCACACCTCAAATCTTTGATTCAAAGGCCAGATTCTCTTTACCCTTTCTCTTTTCTTCAAAATTTAGCATTTGGACTTGAATCCATCCAGATCCTTGTATATCTGGAGTGATTTGAGTTCGTCGTTGCTTTTTCCTTATGGCTCCTTTGTTTCTTTACTGATTAATCGATTTTTGAACATTTTGTTATATTAGGGTTTGTCTTTCTTATTGTTTATTGGTCGAACCTCTAGGTATCTGAAGTATTTTCAAACTTCTATGGCTATTTTTTTAGGTTTTTTTTACTTCTCTACTACTAACCAGTTTTTAAACACTACTCTACTTCAGGTTTCGATTTCTATGATTTCTATTGTTCGAATCTCTGTGTGTTGACGTGCTTTCAAGTTTTCTATGGCTGTTTTCCTCATTTAAGTGTTTTCAAATTAGGGTTTTTGAATTATTTTCTGCCTAATTTCTCTGTGTTCCTAAATGTCTTACTCAACCTATTTTGTTTATGGGAATTGATATGTTCCTTCCAGAATTGCTGAGTGATTCGCTCTGTTAAAAAATTCATGTGCATGATTCTTAATTATTTCCGTGTTTATGACCCTAATTAGTCATTCTTGCCTTATTTGATTGCTGTATATTTACTGATTCTTTACATGATTCTTTCCTTAAATTAACCCTTGATTATTTTATTCTGAAGATCTTTACTTAGTCTGATTTGAACCACTTACCTTAACTAGTTCCTATCATTACCGTTGGCTAATTGCTCTTAATTAGGGGGAAGACTATGTTGAACCTTTTTGTGTGATTGATTCTGAGATCCCTTAATTGCAGATTAGTGATTACTTTACCTTATTCGCTCTACTCTTGAACTACTATATAAACTCTCTTATTCCACTTCTTAAAGAAAAATATTAGTTCACCACTACTCTTACACTCTAAAAAGCTCTCTGCTCTTTCTGCTACCTGTGATCTTCATTAGTCTTGCCGGCTGTAAGCCAAGGCTAGAAACTGCACAACACTTGTCTTACATCTTGTGTTCTCTTTCCCTTAACTGGTATGCCTCTAATTAAATTTTAGAATCTAAACCCTATGTGTTTCATTACTGCCTTAGTTCATCAGTCATGAGTTCATTCCTACTCATGTTTACTATTTATCCAGCATGCCTAATATTGCATGGTTCAATATATGATTAGCATGTCTCAACTCTACTTGCCTGACTACTATTTATCTAGCATGCCTCCTACTGCCTTGTTCAGTATGTTATTAGCATGTCTCAACTATGCTAACCTATCTATTGTTTACCTAGCATGTCTAAAATCTTGTTTTGTTCAGTGTGTGATTAGCATGCCTACATTATGAATGCTTGTGTGGTATTTTTCCTAGTCTATTCATCTAGTCCTTTCCTACTCTGCTTTGCTAAGTCATCTAGTCTCTCTTATGTGTTCTCAACATCTTTGCTCCATGTCTCAATCACCTACCCTTGTAACTAACTTAATAATTCCGTACATCTGTTTGCTTTTGTGCTCCACTATACACTAAGGTGTATTCTATGTGTCCCCAACCCCTCTCTCCCTATGTGGAACCTACTTGCCAAGTGTTTCTGAATGTGGTTGTTCTATTATTTGTGTTTTGATTTCAAAGTTTTTTCATTTTTTCCTCAAGCTATTTTACCACCAAATTAGTTCTAGTTTTCAGAAAGTCTTTTCATCTCTAAGAGTCCTCTCTATAATGTTTACCAAAACCCTTTTCAAATTATGCACTCTCACTTACTCTTAGATTATTATGTCTTGCCCCTCTGGTATGTGTACTGCTTAGAGGTCCCTAAGATCTCTCTGAACTCTGGCATACCAGGACTTGTTCTTCCACACTACACATAATCAGTCCTTATTTGAAAAATTCTAGGTGCGAGCACTGCCCGGGATCCTTGAGGTCCTTAGGGAACTTTGACACACCTGGACACAAATGTGGCAATGAATCTTGGGCATTTGAGACTAGTGAAG
Source organism: Nicotiana sylvestris (assembly GCF_000393655.2). Lineage (NCBI taxonomy): Eukaryota > Viridiplantae > Streptophyta > Magnoliopsida > Solanales > Solanaceae > Nicotiana > Nicotiana sylvestris. The sequence goes on from NC_091062.1 coordinate 75,865,466, forward strand.
GCTTGGTATGCCAGGATTTGCTTTGGGCCTACTTCAGGCTCCCTATAGCTTAATGTATATTCTATTTATGTAATTTTTAACGTTTTCATAAGCTGATACATTATGGGGAACTGCAGAAGAAGAAGCATTAGCTGGGTTGAGGAATCTGTTCTTGGAGGATGAAGACATGGACTGCAGTGCAATAATTGAGGAGGAGGAGGAAGGCCTCACTATTCAGACTATGGAGAAGGGAGCTGTTCTTAGGAACTGGATTGCCACACTGTCCCGGGCCCGCCGAGTCCCTGGGTAGCTTGGCAAATTTTATTTCTATAGTCATTCTAGGCATCTAAGATTTTAAGTAATTTTATTTTAAAGACTCACTTGTTTCAAAATAAATGCTCAATTCATCGAGCCGTACTTGTTTGGATGTTTTAAGTCTTAATCAAATGCATTGCTCTTTATTATTTATTATTATCTTCCATATTTTTCTTTCTACAGCATTTCGGTGACTGTGACATGTAATGAGGCACCACAATATGAGGATAATGATTCGGATGAAGAAGATGAGATACCTAAGGAAGTTGTCAGGGAGGTTGAAAACTTTGAGAACAAGCCTAAGTCCAACCTGGACAAAATCGAAGCAGTAAATTTGGGGGACACCGAGACCGTCAAGGAGACTCGCATCAGCATTCACTTATCGCTGACAGAGAAAGAGGAGTACATTCATTTCTTAAAGAAATATGAGGACATTTTCGCATGGTCGTGTGATGACATGATCGGTTTGAGCATGTCCATAGTGGCTCACAAGTTTCCTACTAATCCCTTGAGTTCGCCAGTAAAACAGAAACTCATAAAGTTCAAACCATATATGAGCATAAAAATCAAGGAGAAAGTTACTAAGCAGATCAAAGCCAAAGTTCTCAGGGTTATTCAGTACCCAACCTGGCTAGCCAACATTGTGCCAGTTCTAAAAGAAAGATGGGAAAGTCAAAGTATGTGTTGACTATCGGGATATAAATAGAGGAATTCCCAAGGATGACTTTTCACTGCCAAACATACACATCCTGATCGACAATTGGACCAAGCATGAACTCCAATCCTTTGTAGATTTGCTTCGCAGATTATCACCAAATTTGGATGGACAAAGAAAACGCAGAGAAAACTGCTTTTATTACATCATGGGGGTATACTGCTACAAGATGATGCCATTTAGTTTAAAGAATGCTGGGGCTACCTACATGAGATCCATGACAACCATCATCCATGATATGATACACAAAGAAATAGAGGTGTATGTGGACGACATCATTTTCAAATCCAAGAGGGTCGCGGATCACATAGCGGACTTGAGAAAGTTCTTTGACAAGTTAAGAAGGTACAACTTGAAACTGAACCCCGCAAAGTGTGCATTCGGGGTTCCCGTAGGAAAGTTACTGGGATTCATTGTCAGCCGTCGGGGGATCGAGCTGGACCCGTCTAAAGTTAGGGTCATTCAGGAGTTACCACCGCCTAGGAGAAAAAAGGACGTGATGAGCTTCCTAGGACATCTCAACTATTTCAGTCGCTTCATAGCACAGTCCATAGTCATATGTGAACCTATCTTCAAGATACTGAGGAAAGACGCCGAGACAAGCTGGACCGAGGATTGTCAGAAAGCTTTCAACAAAATCAAGGAGTACCTGTCCACACCACCGGTCTTGGTCCCACTAGAGCCGGTACGACCTTTGCTACTCTATCTATATGTATTGGATGGAGCCTTCGGATGTGTTCTGGGACAACATGACGAGACATGGAGAAAGGAGCAAGCCATATATTACTTAAGTAAAAAGTTCACACCTTATGAAGCACGATACTCTCTGCTAAAACGCACTTGCTCTGCTTTGATCTGGATGGCCCAAAAGCTGAGGCATTATTTCTGCGCCTATACTGCATACCTCATATCTAGGATGGACCCTCTGAAGTATATATTTCAGAAACCCATGCCAACTGGGAAGTTAGCCAAATGGCAGATACTGTTAAGTGAGTTCGATATCGTCTATGTAACTCAAAAGGCGGTAAAAGGACAAGCATTGCCAGATCATCTTGCTGAAAATCAGTGGGAGGAGAATATGAATCCTTGAAAATGTATTTTTCTGACGAATAGGTGTCATTCGTAGGAGAGGACATTGTCGAAGCATAGCCGGTTGGAGGATGTTCTTTGACGGAGCTGCAAATTAAAAAGGAGTGGGTATTGGAGCGATTTTGGTATCAAAAATAATTCAACATTATCCGGTATCTGCTAAAATCAGATTTCCCTGCACCAACAACATGGCAGAGTATGAAGCCTACATACTAGGACTCAACATGGCAATCGACATGAATATCCAGGAGCTACTAGTAATCGGTGATTCAGATTTGCTTGTGCACCAGATACATGGAGAGTGGGCCACCAAGAATTCCAAAGTATTGCCTGTATGCAGCGAAATCAGAGGACTTGATTTCTCGCTATCAAGCCACTTCGAAAGAATGCCTCGAGACCCCGAGGACGTGAAGCCATGACCGAGTTCCCTCCCTCGGGGCTCATCGGGGCCCGATTAGAAGAATATGGAGGACGAGGCTAGAACAGAAGGGGAAGTTCCCTAGACACACGGTTAAGTCTGACAGGGCCGGCCTATCCAGAGCCTACGCCAAAGCATGGCGTCTCGCCGTCACATCTCCATACTTTACAATTAATGCCCATATATTATAGCCGGGTTCCCCTCTTATATAAAGGGAACCCACACTACCTTGTAAATGGATGATGTTGCTCCAACTATTTCTCCACAAGATCAGTAATATCTCTCTATCTCTCTCTCTTTCTCTTCTTTCTAACTTGTTCGTTCTCTCTGGCTCGAGGCCACTTTAGCATTTATCATTTTCTTACTTCTTCTTTATTTATCTCTTGGCATTGGCCATATAGAGATTTGTTTGATCATAACCTAACTTTTATCCCATTCCCAACTATCCCCAATAGCTTGAGCTCGACCCAGATATCAACCCCGAGGTCCCCCATCGACCAGTCCTATACCCGGTGTCACGACCCCGGTTCTCCCTCCGTGAACCATCGTGACGGCACCTAGTCTCTACGACTAGGTAAGCCTAAATTGTGGAAGATAACCAAAACTTGTGGAAGTAAACAATTAAAAAATAGAAATAAGGCAATAACAGTGTTTATATGTGCCGCTCGGCATACACCATATATAAATCTCAAAACCAATATCCAAATCCAAGACCCAGAAACCCACGAATCACAAGCTAAGATCAATACTACATGGCTCTAACTCCGGAATGTCTTATACGAACAGAAAAAACACAAAAGGGCTAAAATACTAAAAGCAGGAATAGAAAGGGACTTCTCGGTCTGCGGACGCGGCATATGTACCTCAAAGTCTCTAGAGCAGTCGCTTCCTCAAGGATGATAGGCCTGAGTAGAAGTACCTGGATCAGCACATGAAAAACATGCGCAGAAGAGGCATGAGTACACCACAACGGTACTCAGTAAGTACCAAGCCTAACCTCGGTTGGGTAGTGACGAGGAAGGTCAGGGCCCTACTGAGATAAAATAAAGAATATGAGACATGACAGTATAAGATAAGCAGTACAGTTAAAAAACTATAGTAAGAATCTACACAAGATAATAAGGAGTACAATAACAGAAACAGAAATTATGGCAAACACCAGGAAGTAACACTCATAACAAGGATGATAACCGGGGATCTCTCAATATCCCAAGGATCTCTTAATACCTTTAATATATATGCGGGGGATCTCTTGGTATCCGAGGATCTCTCGGTACCCCCAATGTATGCTAGGGATCTCTTGGTATCCTCAATATATTCTAGGGATCTCTTGGTATCCCAAGGATCTCTCAGTATCCTCAATATACGTGCCAGGGATCTCTTGGTATCCCGCACCTCAGTCCAGATCATAAATACGTACAGGGGATCTCCCGGGATGCCATCCCGTAGTCCCAAATTAAAAACACATAGAAGCAACACAAAAATACTCAATTAAATGCAAAATTTCGTACCAAGTAAACAGTTAATTCTAGCCTAACATGCTTCACGTACTGCAATTAAGGCAGTTTGAGCAAATAGGCAATTAAATCAACTAAACATGCTTTTCTAAACTACAACAGGCTAAATTCGCAGGTAGAATAAAGCAGGAAAAAGGAACTCAATTGAAATATTTAAAGTAAAATCGGATTTTCAACAATTAGCTCAAGTACGCACTCGTCACCTCACGTACAAGGCATTCAATTACCAAATATATCATATCCTAAGGGGAAGGTCCCCCACACAAGGTTAGACAAGCCACTTACCTCGAACCGGCTCAAAGTCAACCTGAAACCACGCTTTTGCCACGAGTACTCGACTCCAAATGGCCCAAATCTATTCAATTCAATTGCATAATGTAAATAACACTTCAAGTAACTGATTCTACAATTAAAGTCTAAGCTAATACGTGAAATTAGGTAAAATGACCAAAACGCCCCTCGTGCACATCTTGGAATTGGGTGAAATTTACATTTTCAAAAACCTTGTACTCTCATGAGTCTATACAAAATAAGAACACTAAAATCGGAGTCCAAATGACCCCTCAAATCCTCAATTAAAGGCCTCTTAAACTCAAGCCCTAATTACCCATTTTTCCCAAATTTCTCACCATTAATTAGGTCTTTAATCACATAAAATGAGTTATGAAGTCAATGACGTTACCTCCAAGCGATTCCCCTTTGTTTTCCTCAAAAATCTCTTTCAAAAGCTTCAAACCCGGATGAAAATGGTGAAAGAATCCCTAAAATTCGCGAAGGCAACTATTTATATGTTCTGCCCAGCAATTTTCGCATTTGCGGCCCTAGGACCGTATCTGCGATCCCGCTTCTGCGGAACACATGTCGCATCTGCGACTTTCACTTAACGACCCAACTTTCGCATCTGCAAGTCTAAATCCACAGATGCGGTACCGCTTTTGCGGTAATTCTACCGCTTCTGCGGTTCCTGAAGAAAGGACCAAAATCCGCTTCTGCGGCGCCGCATCTGTGGTCCCCAAACCGTAGATGCAAAAATACCAGAAGCAGCAAAAATACAGCAGCTGCAACAATTTCTCAAACTTCCCGTCAACCATCCAAAATCACTCCAAGGCCCTCGGGACTTCAACCAAAAGCACAAACATCACCTAATACCTTATTCAAACTTGTACCAATCCTTAAAACACCTAAAACAACATCGAAACCTCGAATTAACCATGGATTTAATCCTAAGAACTCCAAATTTCTCAAAATACGCTTTCGATCAAAAAGTCTATCAAACCTCGTCCAAATGACCTAAAATTTCGCACACACATCCCGAATGACACAATGGAACTATTGCGACTCTCGAAATTCCATTCCGACCATCGGATCAAAATCTCACTATCGAACAGGAAACTTCCAAATTTCAACTTTCGGCATTTCAAGCCTAAATTAGCTACGGATCTCCAAAACACCATCCGAACACGCTCCTAACCCCAAAATCACCCAAAGGAGCTAACGGAACCACCGGATTTCCATTCTAAGGCGGTCTTCACACTGTTCCGACTACGGTCAATTTTCCAACACTTAAGATCTCATTTAAGGACTAAGTGTCCCAAAACTCCCCGAAACTCAAAATTGAGCATCCCGACAAATCAAATTAGCAGAAATATACTTGGAAAAAGCAGTTAATAGGGGATCAGGGCATTAATTCTTAAGACGACCGGCTGGGTCGTCACACCCAGGCAGCATGCCCCTCGATTTGATTACTACTTCGTTTTAGCTCGCATTTCATTGTTAAACTTCATATTCTTAGCATCATCTGCTCACACAACTAGCATAAAAATAGATCATGTATTTTTAGAATCTCATTTACAAATTTAATTGTTGTTACCATTTTCACGGTAAATAGTTTGGCGCCCACCGTGGGGCTAAAAATAATAGTGATTATTCTCTTGCTGGTTTCATTGCTCAAACCCAAGTTACCTTTCACACTTTTTCTTGTCCAAGATCTCTTGATTTCAGGTCAAAATGTTTGGCTCGAAAAACAGGGTTGAAAATAACTACCTCGAAAATCACGACGAAAGCGGTGTGGCTGCTCCAGCCGCTCGAACGCTGCCACAGAATCCCTATAACGTGCCCAGACTGATTCTAGCGGACGCGGATTCACAGGACGCACAACAAGTCTACAAAACTTCCCACACCGACAGAAGTATACGGCACAACGACCGACAGGAAGCCCAAAAAACCCCAACCCGGGAGGAACAGAAAGTTAGTCTTCATGTTATTTTTGAAATGTTGCAGGCACAGTAGTTGGCTATCGCTCAGTTGCAAACCCACCGAAGACTCCCAGTACAGTAGCGCTAGAAGTAGCTCCCCTCCGCCGAATGAGTACCTAAGAAATCAAGCAACAACAGATCGATAACTGACCCTGCCATAGCAAAGCTGCTTGGGGATCTCTCCAAAAGGATCGAGTCAGGTTCGTGGAAGTTCATGCAACGACCATCCCCCGTGGAAGTGGTGCCGGAATCCATTTCAAAGGAGTCTGAAATGCCAGAACTCCCTGAGTACAACGGGACCCCAGATCCCGACGATCATATCACCGCTTATACATGCACAGGTAAAGGCAACGACCCTCAAAATGATGAGTCCAAGCCCATCTTATTGAAAAGGTTCGAGGAAACACTCTCAAAAGGAACCGTGATGTGGCATCGTGGCCTAGCACCCGACCCCACAAACTCGCTCACCGTGCCGGTAGATTCCTCTATAGAGACACACGCCAATGCCATCGAAGTAGTGATGGGAAAGCCGACACATCCAGGGCCGAACAAAGGGGAAATAAAATGCCCGGGGAATTCGCACCTCATTCCTCGATGGAACGAATGAGATCGCCCTCGGTCTCAGGTGAATAGGCAACACAGGCCTTCGCCTAAAGCCCAAGCTCAATGACTTCGAGGTAGGTCAAACAAAACTTGATCAGATAACCAGCTAAGATCTGGTCGGATGCCCGTGCCCAGCAGCAGCCACGAATCAGCGTCGTGGATGACCATCCGGGAGCCTCATCGGGCTCAATATACCCAAGCAGGCTCCCGGCAAAGAAACTAATGCCAAACAGAAGGAGGCACCACCCATGTGTCGTGGATAGGAGGAACGCCCCAAGATGCAATCTACCTCGCGACGGTCAGGAAATGGCCTGAGGGCAACATCTTCGAGGAATCTTTAAAAAAGCCAGATTCAACGAGGACGCACGGCCAGCAGGGGCGCTTCGCCCATTAGAGAACAATTTCAGCATTGCTATACCAAACATCGTGTTCACCATAAGCGAAACTAGGGACGCCAAACGGCAAACGGCTCAGACCTATTCAACCAAATTCCCCTCAAAGGAATCACAACCTAGCCGGGAACTGCATGTCGCGCATGACCACGGGGTCGAAATTGGCCGCCGGCTCAGGAGGAAAACAGTCGTGCTACTCAGTAAAATTTGCCGCCGAGTACTATCGAGCGATCAGGCTCGAATTCAGCCCCGAGGGAGGAAGGCAACCAGGAAGAACGAAGCAAATGAACCGCGATGTATTGCCAGAATAGTGGAGGAACGGCGACACCCTCCAAGGACTAATAAAATGGAAAGTAAGAATGCTTGTTATCAGGAAAAGGCAGCTCCGGGGATACGTTCCAGAGGACACCCTTACATCCAGCAAAAAAGATGCTGAGACTTCGCCTCGGCCTCACACTGACCCATTGGTAACCTTCTCATTCATTTGATCTATTTAAAATAAAACATGTTCTCACGAATTCAGGTGGTTCGATCAACACTTCAACGTTGTCGGGCTGAGGTTAATATTGCGGCTCGGACCACTGGGTCAAAACATGACCACCTCTCAAATCTTTGACAAATTCCAGACGGTGATCGCTACAGCAATGAGAAAGACCATTCTCTCGGTACCGCACGACTTGCTCAGACGGGAATGCCGAGTCCCATACCTTCAAAAGAGGCCCAAAGTGCGGACGCCTTATTCAGACAACCACGGGCATACCACACAAAGTCAACACCTCCCCCACTTCACCCGAGGGATGAAATTCCATGCAAAGGACAAAATTAAAACCGTTAGCGGAAAGCAATACGCGACAAGAGGAAATTCCTCATCATAAGACGCATCGCCGGCATCGATACCTCCACTCTCGAAAGGATCAAAGGGTAATCGAACCACATCTTCAGCCAAGTTCGATTAAACACGGTGGAGGGCCGTACTAGAATCCACACTCCGAAATCAAGAACCTATCAAACCCCGGAACATCGCCTACACACCCCGCGGAAAAGAAATATTACCTCCTTCCTTCATTGTTTTTACTAACCTGTACGTGGACATTCGTCCAGGGCATTCAGAAGTGCTAACTCTACCCAAGGACCCCAAGGCCTTGATAGTTGCGCTCCTTCCCCTCGATCGGACTTCCGCCCCAAAGAAGATCTCACCAGCAAGGTTCTTAGCAGAGTAGCGTACCCCTTGAGGAGGATCTAACAAGATCGCATTCCATCCTTCTGCAATCAAACGATGAAGGACACCCCCTCTCTCTGAAAAGCGCCGACCGCTCAGAAGGGCTGGGGAACAATATACCGAGTTTCAATAGGGAATCATGTACCAGACCAAATAGTCCAAGAAGCCGTGCCCACGCGGGCCGAGCTCACAACAACGAAATGATATGTATTTATGCCAAGCAATAAAATAACATCTTTCAGTATCTCATACTCTGAAAGAGGAAATTTAAGTATATTCTCAGCAAGGATCCTTCCACCGAATGTGCCCCAAAGTACTCGGAAACTTGACATTGACAATTTGGTGCTCGCAAAACCTCAGGGTTGGAACTTCGAGCTCATAAACCCCCAGCAAGGTAACTTTGAGCTCACGAATGGCGGACGTCGAGCCCAAGCAAACTTGATGATTCGAAGACTGCCGCCAATCGCCTTACACTGGGAAACCCGAGGCCATAAGACCCCGAGGGGGAAGACTCAGTATAACCAGATCTATTCTACATAGCAACACAAACTGTAAGACCTCAACAAGCATGAGAAACTGTAAGACCTCAACAGCCATGGACATTTTTGTAAGACCTTACTAAAGGCATAAAACTCAAAATCCCGAAGTTTAGGCTATATGTTGCATTTGTAAGAATCCCGAAAGGGCATACCCTTGGTGTAGACACCTAAACTATCACTCGGGATAAAAATGGCTCCAGCCAAACACATATGACTATGGTCAAAACGGCTGATCTATCCAAATTAACGGGACTCGGGGACGCCCGACCGTCGCTAAACAAAATCGCAGACTACTACTTCAAATATACTTCGGAAAGAACTAGTTAAAATAGGCTTCCCTTAACGGGCAAACGAGCTTCGACCATGTCATCTCCAAATCACAAGGCTTCAACATACTCATCCTATGAGCTAAAAACCTTTCGAGGTGCTCGAACATCGCCGCTAACTACTTGAAATCGAGGTTCTTCTCGAACCGACGACGGGTCAGGCAAAATTATTTCAAAAAGACCTTAATGAGAGGAATACAAAGCCTACAAAATGCCTACGGGCAAAAGCATAAGATCCATTATCGCCAGCCAAATAAGCCTCCGGACCGCACACTAAAAGGTCTCAACGATCGAACATCGTAAGAGACATTATCGCCAGATTGAAAATTTACAACTTGAGGATTAAAATGAGCTCGAATCGTAACCCGATACATAGACCAGATCCAAAATAGTTAACTATACAAGCCTCTGGGCCGCATATTAAAATGTCTTAACGACCAAACAACGTAAGAGCCACTGTCGCCAGCTTGAAAATCAAAAAAAACTTGAGGGTCAATTGAAGCTCGAGTCACAACGCGACTCGGAGAATGCACCCAAAATAGTTGAAACAACAAATGACTAAGGGTGAGAAATAAAAACCATCGTCATCCGCTCATGTAGGCACAAAAAAACTTGAGGGTCAATTGAATATCGAGCGGCAACGCGACTCGGAGACTGAACCCAAAATAGTGGAAACAACAAATGTCCAAGGGCGAGAAATAAAAACGATTATCATCCGCTCATGCAGGCATAGGAGACTGTAGGTCTAGTAAGCTTGAGTCAAGGCCGGGCTCAAAGATTGAGCCTAGACAGCTGGGCAAAGTATAGAGGCCCCAACGCCTACTTACGATAAAAGTCGCGCTTAAAAGCCTTCAGGACTGCCTAATTAGCTTCGGACCCACGAGGTTCCTGTCAAACACCAAAACCAGCCCACCTGGTCAAAAGTAATGCAGAAAGGGATACGAAAGAGAGAAAGCTTCAAGTTTTCCCTTATTTTATATACACGAAAGGTGCGTTCTCCACCTACAAACATGTTCTGCAGATATCAAATACAAAATTGAAAAACAACGAAATCTACACTCCGCTCCAAAAGGCTACGGTCTGTCGGCCCCAGATTCACTCTCCAAGACGTCAGCAAGAATTAACCGAGCATCGCGCTCATCCGCCCCTGCACGAGCCAATTCCCCTAAGAGAATGAAGCCCCTAGCGCCGACCTCTTTGAGTACCTCTCTGCGGGATCTATCACGAACATATTCTTCGATCCTCTTCTCACGACCGAGGGCCCGCTTTAACTCAGCCTGGGCATTAGCAGCATCTTTTACATGAATCGCCATCTCCTGATCAACCCTGGTTTGACTCAACGACGCTTCAGCCCGAGCATCGGTTATCTCAGCCCTGACCTTTGAGAGATCGGTCTCGAGCTTCGTGATCATATCTACTTGAACTGAAGCATTGTAACAAGCCAAACGGAGTTGGACCTCGAAGGCGGGAACCTTGGCTGAGGCACCTTTCTCCTCTAAAGCTTGAGCTTGCACCTGAGCCCTTAGTTCACCTCAAGCATTTCTGACACGGTCGGCTTCGCCCTTCAGTGATTCTAAGGACTACTTCTTTTTCTGCAGTTGTGATAGGAAAAAGGGTTAACCTTAAGGGTCAAAAGGAGCAAAGCGCATACTACGAAAGGTAGCCTTCTCCATCAAGTAGCTCTCGTAATTCGAGCTTCGGTACGCCTCGTATCGCCAATGCATCAATTCAACCTCCTTCTCCTTGCTAAGGAGCATAAAGGACTCACCCTCGTTCAGACCTGAGCCTATCAAAGACCTGCAAAAGAAAATCTCAATAAAGAATGGAAGACGCGAAATACCGAGATGACTGCGCCAAAACTTACCATGAAGTGGAGCCGGCGGACTTCTTCAAAGGCGGAGCACACTCATGTTGGTCCTGCCCCTCCAGCCCCAGGAGAACCAACTTCGGGCAAAGCATATTCACTTGGGGGAACCACCATCCTTGAATCAGACATTTCGGGAAAAGTAGGCTCGGGCAATGCCCCCTCTTCGAAGGTATTCGGGTAAAAATCCCATTTATCGCCATCGTCCCTCAGCTCGGAGGCTGACGACTACTTCCACTCTTTGGAAGAACACTACCTTATCCTAAGGAACCGCCCGGTACCTACAGCGGCAAATCCGGTACAAAAGAAAGGGGAAAATGTCATCTCAAATATACGAAGGCAAAGGCAAAGGCAGCGTGCGCGCATACCTTGGTATCTCGCTCCCCATCCGATACGGAATACAGCTCACCACCTACGCTCGTCGCAGGTCAAATGGGTCACCAACCTCCGAACCCTGTCGGGCAGATCGAGAACTTCGCCTGGTGTCCATGATATTGCTGCAAAAAGGGAGAAGCATAATTACATAACTGAGTTTTTGCTATAAGCAAAATCTGAGAAAGCGCCAGACACTCCACTCACGTGTGTAATTCCATCCCTCGGGAAATGGCATGAGCTCCACGGGGATGATGTCAGCCGTCCAGACCCAAACAAATCGACTGGCCCACTCCCGATCCCCATCTTCTTCATCATCGACGACGAAGGGCGTGGACGAACGGCACCGCAGGGTTAGTAGGCCTCGGTGATGGAAGGGCCGATACAGCCTGACGAGGTGACTAAGCGTGAATTCTAGCCCAACCTTCTCTGCAAAGGACCTCATCATCGGCACCACTCGCCAAAATGACGGATGTATCTGAGCCAAAGTAACCCAATACTTCAAGCAAAAATCAAACACGACCTTATCAAGGGGGTCAAATGCAAAAGGATATAGGTATACTCTCAAGAATCCATCAACAGAATCCCTAATACTGTCATTCGGGGAAAGCATCTGCAGCGTTGCCCCTTCGCTCCATCCGCAGCATCTCCTCACCATCTCCAGATATTCCTCTTTTATCAAAGACACAGTCTTTAGAGCGAACTCCCGCGAATCCTGAGCGCCGGGAGTGACACTCCCTACTCCTTGTCGGGCCGGCCCCAAAGTAGTTGTCATGGCTATGGTAGAATCAATAGACTAAAGCAAGGACGTGCGCCAATGGTTTTTACGCCTGAAGAAATGAAGAACCCTATGCAAAGGCGGAAGGGTAGCTATCTAAAATAGTGAGGCCTTTTGAATAAGCCAAAGCCACCCACATATATGCGGGAAACAGTGATGATTCACCTATCCGATGTGAGCCCCGGGAAGCCAATGGTCTCAACACAGATCGATGGGGCGATACTCGACCCTAGAGGCATCTATCGACGAGGTGCCAGGCCTCAAGGAGTAACCCGTATTGTCTCCAGTTTCGAGGGAGCATCCGACCTCGAGGATCTCCGCCAAAATAGAAGTCAGGCTTCGAGAAGCTTTCAACGTCATCACTCGACTCAAGGCAGTACAAGATCTCATGGTTTCCTTTTGTAAAAGGAAAATAAGCACGCGAAGCTCCGATCACAAAGGCTCCAGGAAGGCTCGAGGCAGCACCTGAGTACAGGCAATCCCTCAACAGAAGTCTATCTCCTATGCTTTAAGAAGCTATCTGCATCAAGTTCAAAAAAGAGCCCCAGGTACCCAAAGCTAACCTTTGCTCAGGTTACCTCTCTCAAAAGCTCCAAAAACTCAGCATACTATCTCCGTGCAACTCAGAGGGCCCGATAGCCCGAACCTATCGGATCAATTCAGGCATGGTCCGAGGTACGACGAGGGGCTCAGAAAAGAGCCATGTCAATCTGTAGAGGATCGGAAAGAACGCTCGCATCCGAGTTAGATGTCAGCGGTCAACAACAAAGGAAAACATTCAAAGGCCTAGAAGGGCACGAAAGCATGCAATAATAAAGCAAGAATCGAAAACAGAAGTCCAGAAAGTATATTCTTATTCATAAAAATCCATGTACAACGGCCCTCGAGGTGTCCTTACATACAATTACAAAAGCCTACAGAGGATCTCTACACCAAAAAGGGAAGAAAAAAAGGATGCACACGCGAAGTAAAAGCCTAAAGACCGGTCTACCTTCGAAGGTCCGTATCCTACAACGGGCTCCTCTGGACGCGCATCTTCAGAAACCTCATCCCGGCCTTCCACACTGATATCCCCAAGGGATAGGGCGAGAAGTAGGGAGGGATGAAAAAATGTCATAGCTCTCCGAAGCTCGAGCACCCTCACTGGCCAAAAGAACCTCGGAGAGACAGCGGACCGAACAAGCCTCGGTCCCGCTTGCACGGCTACTTAGGGTCCACTTCTTGGAACATCTATCCGTGCAAGCCCCTGCTCGGGGCAGAGCCCCTCGTCGAGCCGGGATATGAAGGTGAGCAGCGATGTATAATCTGAGCCCCCTTTTGAGCAACGGTATGTAATCTGAGGAGCTTTTTGCGAGCAAGGAAATTTGACCCTCATATGTCATCATCTCGAGGAAACAATAGCAAACATAACAATGACCACAGCAGCGTCAGGACATCTCGGTCATGCTCGATAAAAGGAAGCTCCAGTAATAGGCCACAATACCGCCTGCGGGAACTCTGCCGAACGGCCTTGAGGCCATGAGACCCAAGCATGATGTTCAAGGATGGAGGAAGATGATAAGAGGAAATGGGAAAATAAGCCAACAGAGGTACTGGGATAGAAAAATCAGCGCCAAGACACCCCCATTTATAGGGGTAACGACATGGTCATCGAGGCTTTGGGAGACTGACCGACGGACGCAATTACTGTGCTCTTCAGGAATTGAATCGATGGTGGTACACTCACCTTGGAGAACAGGAATCGGCAGCACATTAAATGATGTCAAATGCACATGTTCGTGGGGCACCCCGGTTGCCACAAAAGCTCGCGCCACAGGTTGCATCATTGGTGTGATGACGCTATAAGAAGCTCGACGAGTCAGGTGTCAGAATCATTTCCCATTGCTTCATTCTGGGAAACGCAGATACTATCTTTATGCAGCAAAATTATAGGACTTGATTTCTCGCTATCAAGCCACTTTAGAAGAATGCCTCAAGTCCCCGAGGACGTGAAGCCATGACTGAGTTCCCTCCCTCGGGGCTCGTCGGGGCCCGACTCGAAGAAGATGGAGGACGAGGCTAGAACAGAAGGGGAAGTTCCCTAGACACACGGATAAGTCTGACAGGGCCGGCCTATCTAGAGCCTACGCCGAAGCATGGCGTTTAGCCGTCACATCTCTATACTTTACATTAATGCCCATGTATTATAGCCAGGTTCCCCTCCTATATAAAGGGAACCCACACTACCTTGTAAATGGGTGATGTTGCTCCAACTATTTCTCCACAAGATTAATAATATCTCTCTCTCTCTCTTCTTTCTAACTTGTTAGTCTCTTTGGCTCGAGGCCACTTTGGCATTTATCGTTTTCTTACTTGTTCTTTATTTATCGCTTGGCCTTGGCCATATAGAGCTTTGTTTGATCATAACCTAACTGTTCTCCCATTCCTGACTATCCCCGATAGCTCGAGCTCGACCCGGATATCGACCTCGAGGTCCCCCATCAACCAGTCCTATACCCGGGCAGCAGGCCCCTCGGTTAGATTACTGCTTCATTTTAGCTCGCATTTCATCGTTAAACTTCATATTATGAGCATCATCTACTCATACAACTTGCATAAAAATAGATCACGTATTTTTAGAATCACATTTACAAATTTAATTGTTGTTACCATTTTCACGGTAAACATTGCCATATCTGCACCATGTACAAGAATTGAATAAGAGGTTCACCAAGATAGAGTTTCGGCATGTAACTAGAATTCAGAATGAGTTTGCTGACGCATTAGCCACCTTGTCTTCTATGATACAACATCCGGACAAGAATTTCATCGATCCCATCCCAGTGAGAATTCATAATCAACCGGCGTATTATGCCCACGTCGAAGAAGAAACAGACGGGAAGCCTTGGTTCTATGACATCAAGGAATATTTGGCGAAAGGAGAATACCCGGAGCATGCGAACCACACTAAAAAATTCACGCTCCGAAGATTGTCCAATCACTTCTTCCACAACGGAGGAAACTTGTACAGAAGAACTCCTGATTTGGGATTGCTAAGATGTGTCGACACAAAAGAAGCTTCTAAACTACTTAAGGATATACATGCTGGGACCTGCGGCCTGGATATGAATGGTTCTGTCCTGGCCAAGAAGATACTTAGGGCCGATTACTTTTGGATGACCATGGAGACAAAATGTATCTAGTATGTCCGCAAATGCTACCAATGTCAAGTGCATGCCGATATAATAAAAGTGCCGCCAAATGAGCTCAATGAAACAAGCTCACCTTGGCCATTCGCCGCTTGGGGAATGGATGTCATCGGTCCGATTGAGCCTACTACTTCAAATGGGCACAGGTTTATTCTAGTAGCCATTGATTACTTCACAAAATGGGTAGAGGTTGCATCTTACAAAGTTGTAACCAAGAAATTCATCGCAGATTTTGTCAAAGATCGTATTGTTTGCCGATTCGGAGATCCCGAGTCCATTGTCATTGATAATGCTGCCAATCTCAACAGTGATCTGATGAAAGCCATGTGTGAAACTTTCAAAATCAAGCACAAGAATTCCACAGCCTATAGACCTCAGATGAATGGAGCCGTAGAAGCCACCAACAAAAACATCAAGAAGATACAAAGTAAGATGGTAGAAAACCACAAACAATGGCACGAGAAGCTGCCCTTCGCTTTGTTGGGATATTGCAATACAGTTCGCACATCAACCGAGGCAACTCCCTACATGCTGGTTTATGGTACCGAAGCTGTCATCCCAGCCAAGGTAGAGATTCCTTCTTTAAGGATCATAAAGGAAGCTGAACTCAGCGATGCAGAATAGATAAGGAGCCGCTATGAACAATTGGCCCTTATAGATGGGAAAATAATGAATGCAGTATGTCACGGTCAGCTTTATCAGAACAGAATGTCCAGAGCTTTCAATAAAAAGGTCAAACCAAGACAATTTGCACCAGGGCAACTGGTGCTGAAGAAGATTTTCCCACGTCAAGATGAAGCCAAAGGGAAATTCTCTCCCAACTGGCAAGGTCCTTACATGGTTCACAAAGTGCTAACATGAGGAGCACTCATACTTGCAGAAATGGACAGAGAAGTCTGGCCAAACCCAATAAATTTAGATGCATTCAAAAGATATTATGCTTAGACTATTTACATTTCCTCATCTGATGTAATAGAACTACGCTTGAACTGATTCCCGTTTAAGAGAGGATACGTAGGCATCCTTGTAGGTGGATCAGAAATAGGGGAAGAATTTTGAGGAGGACCCTTAAAATTTCGGAGCAAGTCCAGCCGATGCCAACATATGATAGACAGTCAGAAATTGGTTAAGAAACTGTGGTATAATTTTGAGAAGGATTCTCAAAATTTCGAAGAAGGTTCGACAAAGCTCGTTACCCGCAAACGGCCGAAGGATCATCTACCAGACTGGGGCAGAATTTTGAGGAGGATCCTCAAAATTCAAACATGAGAGAGCTGCAATGCTTCTGAAATGTGTTATACTCACTAGTTCATCTGAAATTACCTAATATTTCAATATGTTTCTAAAATAACTCTATTTTTTATCAATAATTGCATATTTTTGAAAACTCTATTTCTGTAACAGCCAGGTGTTACCCAGGGAAACTTAAACAAGGCCTCCAGAATGGAGGAGCAGAGCTAGCTGACGAAGGCATGAACCAACCTCCCCTTACAAAACTTACAATTTTTCTTTGAGCGCAAGCATATTTGACGTAGCAATAGCATTCACAAACATATATACACGAAGCAAAGTCACTATCAATCGGGCCACCAGACATTGAATATATCTCTAGCTAAGAAATATGCTACTCTTATTTGCTACTCGTTCTTTGCATGGGACTAAGCCCTGTCCCGCATCTTGAATGAGGCTAATCCCTACCTCTATATCTGCATGAGATTAATCCTTGCCTCTATATCTGCATGAGGCTAATACATGCCTCCAAATCTGCATGAGGTTAATCCCTGCCTCCATATCTGCATGAGGCTAATCCCTACCTCCATACTTGCATGAGGGTAATCCCTGCCTCCATATTTGTATGAGGTTTATCCATGCCTCCATATTTGCATGAGGCTAATCCCTGCCTCCATATCTGCATGAGGCTAATCCCTGCCTCCATATTTGCATTAGGTTAGTCCCTGCCTCCATATTTGCATGAGGCTAATCCCTGCCTCCATATCTGCATGAGGTTAATCCCTGCCTCCATATTTACATGAGGCTAATCCCTGCCTCCATATCTACATGAGGATAATCCCTGCCTCGATATTTGCATGAGGCTAATCCTTGCCTCTATATTTGCATGAGGCTAATATCTGCCTCCATATTTGCATGAGGCTAATCCCTGCCTCAATATTTGCATGAGACTAATCCCTGCCTCCATATCTGCATGAGGCTAGTCCCTACCTCCATATTTGCATGAGGCTAGTCCCTTCCTCCATATCTGCATGAGGCTAATCCCTGCCTCCATATCTGCATGAGGTTAATCCCTGCCTCCATATCTGCATGAGGCTAGTCCCTGCCTCTATGTTCGCATGAGGCTAGTCGATGCCTCCATATTTGCATGAGGCTAATCCTTACCTCCATACTTGTATGAGGCTAATCCCCGCCTCCATATTTGCATGAGGCTAATCCATGTCTCCACATTTGCATGGGACTAAGCATTGTCCCTCCTTGCATAAATATTGCTCTATTCTGGTACTATCTTTTTATTTTTCTACCAGGCTAAGCTCTGCCCTTCATTTCACAAGACTAAGCCTTGTCTTTTTAACATCATATTATTGTATTTCATGGGCTGAAATATCGCCAATCTATCCAAGGGCGTCATAATCCAAATGTCTTATCCTCATAACCGAAAGACACCATGCCATGGCCTGAGGATCTCTCAAATTCGCATATCATTATTGAAATGCATCATGGTTCGGAGGCACCATCTTCATGGCCTGAGAATATCATTTCATGGCCTACGAATCCCTCACTGAATAATTCATGGCCCAGGGCATCATGGTCTGAGGACATCATCCTTAACCGTCCGAAGACAACTTTCATGGTCCAAAGGGAATCTGCATCATGTTTAAATTTCTGCACAATTGCATGTAGCATCTCTTTACTTGCAGGTAATGAGTAAGCAACTGTTATCCTAGCGGGAGCAATCTCGCTCCAGTTCCTTCAACTATCTCAAACTTGACCGTTCACCATAACCACTCTTGCATCCATCCCAAAATCTCGTGTACGTCCTTGTAATGACTTCATCAGCACATTTTGCCGATGGATCCGGACTACACATGGCATCTTGAAAAACCAAAAATATGTAGGCATCTCAAAGACCAGAGTTCAGCCTCTATCTTTCAAAACATCCCATCCGGTCAAAATTGGCCATCATTTTTTTACCTGAAAACTCTTTCATCCTTCCCAAGTAAAGAGTGGCAGTTGTTGATACCCAATTTTTCCCATAATATTTTCAAAACTATGCCTGGGCATCAATTAGTATTTTTCATACAATTTCTGCATTTTAAAAATATTTTAATTAATTTCTCCCAGCATTTTATTTATAAAACAATCACTAATTGCATCATAAATAGTTTTATAATAATTTTTGTGGATTAATTTTATCATTTGCATTTGTACTAATTTTCAATTATTGCAAAAATAGCCACATTTGTATTTTAGGATGTAATTGTAATTATTTGCAAGTATAGCCCATGCATGCATTATTACATTATTTTACCAGAAAATAGCCTTTTATATTTTTAAAATATTAAGTAATTATTTTAAAATATTTCTAGGCATGAATCATTTTTTTCAACCTATTAGTTATTTTTAAAATTATTTTATTAATTAAATGGGTATTTAATAAATAGCCCTCTTATTTTCGAATTTAGCCTAATTATGTAGCCCAATTTTTAATCCCACATTAGCCCAAAATCTACCCAGGCCCAAATCCCATCTGTCCCTAACCCAATTTAATCCTACCTGACCCAAAACCCCAACAAATCGTGGCTGTTGATCCTTTAGATCAACGGTCTACATTAAGACCTTCCGTTTTTAGTCCCAATGACCCCCAAACCCTAGTCATTTTGCCTACACTCGCCGCCCCTAAAACCCTCTCCTCTCTAATTCTCTCTGAGATCAAACTTAACCCTATCCGCCGCCACCCAAAACCAGCCTTAATCCATGTGATTCCTACTCGATTCCAATGGCTGTATAATGCCTCTACTTGTCTCCTATTTCCCCTGGTTGCTCAATTGTGTGGTTTTGTGGAAGGACCTCGAAGAGATCTGGTTCATATCTCATTTAAAACTCTTCAAGAGTCTGTCTATGGTCTGTGAGTGATTTCTATCAAAGTTTCACGGCTCAAATCTTTGATTCAAAGGCCAGATTCTCTTTACCCTTTCTCTTTTATTCAAAACATAGCATCTGGACTTGAATCTGTCAAGATTATTGTAGATCTGGAGCGATTTGAGTTCGTTATTGCTTTTTCCTTAAGGCTCCTTTATTTCTTTACTGATTAATCGATTTTTGAACATTTTGCTATATTAGGGTTTGTTTTTCTTGTTATTTGTTGGTCGAACCTCTGGGTATCTGAAGTATTTTCAAACTTCCATGGCTATTCTTTTAGGTTTTTTTACTTCTCTACTACTAACTGGTTTTTAAACACTACTCTACTTCAGGTTTCGATTTCTATGATTTCTGTTGTTCGAATATTTGTGTATTGACGTGCTTTCAAGTTTTCTATAGTTGTTTTCCTCCTTTAACAACAACGACCCAGTATAATCCCACAAGTGGGGTCTGGGGAGGGTAATATGTACGCAGACCTTACCCCTACCCCAAAGGATAGAGAGGCTGTTTCCTCCTTTAAGTGTTTTCAAATTAGGGTTTTTGAATTATTTTCTGCCTAATTTCTCTCTGTTCCTACAAGTTTTACTCAAACTATTTTGTTTATGGGAATTGATATGTTCCTTCCAGAATTGCTGAGTGATTCGCTCTGTTAAAAAATTCGTGTGCATGATTCTTGATTATTTCCGTGTTTATGACCCTAATTAGTCGTTCTTGCCTTATTTGATTGTTGTATATTTACTGATTCTTTACATGATTCTTTCCTTAATTAAACCCTTGATTATTTTATTCTGAAGATCTTTATTTCGTTTGATTTGAACTCCTTTCCTTAATAAGGCCTCTAATTCTTTACTTCTTTACTCAGTCTGATTTGAACCTCTTGCCTTAACGAGTTCCTGTCATTACCATTAGCTAATTTCCCTTAATTAAGCGGAAGACTATGTTGAACCTCTTTCTGTAATTGATTCTAAGATCCCTTAATTGCTGATTATTAATTACTTTACCTTATTTGCTCTACTCTTGAACTACTATATAAACTCTCTTATTCAACTTCTTAAAGACGAACATTAGTTCACCACAACTATTACACTCTAAAAAGCTCTCTGCTCTTTCTTCTACTTATGATCTTCATTAGTCTTGCCGGCTGTAAGCCAAGGCTAGAAACTGCACAACACATGCCTTACATATTGTGTTCTCTTTCCCTTAACTGGTATGCCTCTGATTAAATTTTAGAATCTAAACCCTATGTATTTCATTACTACCTTAGTGCATCACTCATTAGTTCATTCCTGCTCTTGTTTACTGTTTATCCAGCATGCCTAATATTGCCTGGTTCAATATATGATTAGCATGTCTCAACTCTACTTGACTGACTACTATTTATCTAGCATGCCTCCTACTGCCTTGTTCAATATGTGATTAACATGTCTCAACTATACATACATGTCTATTGTTTACCTAGCATGTCTAAAATCTTGTTTTGTTCAGTGTGTGATTAGCATGCCAACATTATGAATGCTTGTGTAGTGTTTTGCCTAGTCTGTTCATCTAGTCCTTTCCTACTCTGCTTTGCTAAGTCATCTAGTCTCTCTAGTTGTATGTTTGAGGCCTATGTGTTCTCAACATCTTTTCTCCATGTGTCAATCACCTACCCTTGTAACTAACTTAATAATTTTGTACATTTATTTGCTTCTGCTCTCCACTATAAACTAAGGTGTATCCTATGTGTCCCCAACCCCTCTCTACCTGTGTGGAACCTATTTGCCAAGTGTCTCTGAATGTGGTTGTTCTGTGATTTGTGTTTTGATTTCAAAGTGTTTTCATACTTTACTCAAGCTATTTTTCCACCAAATTAGTTTTGGTTTTCAGAAAGTCTTTTCACCTCTAAGAGTCCTCTCTATACTGTTTACCAATACCCTTTTCAAATTATGCACTCTCACTTACTCTTAGATTATTAAGTCATGCCCCTTTGGTATGTGTACTGCTTAGAGGTTCTTGAGATCTTTCTGAACTCTGGCATACCAGGGCATGCTCTTCTACACTGCACATAACCGGTCCTTATTTGAAAAGGTCTGGGTGTGAGCACTGCCCGGGATCCTTGAGGTCCTTAGGGAACTCTGACACACCTGGATACAAATGTGGCAATGAATCTTGGGCATTTGAGACTAGTGAAGGCTTGGTACGCCAGGATTTGCTTTGGGCCTACTTCAGGCTCCCTATAGCTTAATATATATTTTATTTATGTAATTTTTATTATTGATCTATAATAATTAATTGTAAACAGATATTGGGGTGACTAGTGAAAAAAGGAGGGTAGCTATATGGTATTGCGTGTAAAACTGGGTAGATAACATGTCTATAGGGTTTACTTTGGTTCAAATGTGTTTTGTTAGATAACATGCCTATAGGGTCTGCTTTGGTTGAAATGTGTTTGTTAGATAACATGCCTATAGGGTTTGCTCTGGTTGAAATAAGGTCTTCCTACTTTGCTTTACATGATTAGACACAAATGCCTATAGGGAATAAAATAATTAAGGTTCAGTTTTTCGTTACTGCATATATTCAAGTCTGTCTCTTTAGAAATCATGCATGTAGGTTTAATTGGTTGTCGCACTTGATCAGTCATGTATGTGTGTCTAATGAGAACTAATAGCAGCTTAACTTATTAGAGATAAAATTCATGTCCATAGGGTATTGCCATGTGCTTTAAATGCTAAAACTGGAACTTTATACAATGTCTTGTTAAATGTCATTAGAAAGCATGCCTATAGGATAAAATAACTTCAAACTGTTTCCCAGAATTGTGACTGTGTATACACACCTAGGCAAACCTTAGGACCTAAATTGTAAAACCAGTTCTGTTTATGTGTGAAATTATCCGAGCTTAACAGGCTATAAAACCAGTAGGCAAACTAGTTAGAATTCTGCCACTTTCTTTATGCATATCCCGAATCTGTAGCATTAATCTAGATACCATGTTCTTAGGGTTTCTGAACCTCTTCACAATTTGTATTTTAGGCGTGTTGTTTGTTTGCCTATATACTTGCGGAGGTAAATATGAGCCTTCTAATTGTTTGTCCCTATTTTCTTGTCCTACATGTTATTTTCTTGTCCCCTAGATTTTTACCTTTTAAAAACCTTAGGTTGTCTAGAACTCTCCAGATTTAGAGGTCTTAAATTCCTCCAGAACCATAAGGAAGGGACGAGTAGCAGCGCGCTTAGAGGTCATTAATTGAACTCGCTCATATAACCACTAAGGGGAGGGTAATGGGTAGTAAAAAGATATGATGACTTGCGCGCTAATGTCACGTGTAGCCCCTCATTGATGAGTGATTAAGGGCATTGCATGGGTATGATCTTGTAGGCTAATCAACTTAGGACTTACCTTTCCTAATTTCCCTATGTATTTAAATTCTATAAACTTTCTCGCCTTTGCATATACATGCGTAAGTTGTCTTATTTTCATTATCTAAATTTCCTTGATCATATATGTATTAATAATGTGAAAACTACCTTTATTTGCAAATGCGTGTTGAAACTATTTACTTGTTAAAATAACTAATTCACATAGTTTAAGTTCGGTCTGGACCCACCGTTGTGGACCACGAGGGGTGCCTAACACCTTCCCCTCAAGGTTATTTTGAGCCCTTACCCTAATCTTTGGTAATGCAAACTAGTTACATGAGTTAATCGCTCTAGGTGCCCTAACGCACCATAATCCGTTAGGTGGCGACTCTTCAAATACCCAATTCCCAAAAGGAAACGAGTTATTCCCCCATGAATGTCGAAACCCGAACTTCCCCATGAAGGGAAAAAAGGGGCGTGACACCTGTAGGCTAATCAACTTAGGACTTCCCTTTCCCAATTCCCCTATGTGTTTAAATTCTCTAAACTTCTTTTCTTTACATATACATGTGTATGTTGCCAAACCTCTCTTACCTTCATTATCTGAATTTCCATGATCATACATGTATTTAAACTGTGAAAACTACCTTAATTTGTAAATACTTGCTTACTTGTTAAAATGACTAATTTGCATAGTTTAAGTTCGGTTGAGACCCACTATTGTGGACCGCCAGGGGTGCCTAACACCTTCCCCTCAAGGTTATTTCGAGCCCTTACCCTAATCTCTGGTAATGCAAACTAGTTACATGAGTTAATCGCTCTAGGTGCCCTAATGCATCATAATCCGTTAGGTGGCGACTCTTCAAATACCCAATTCCCAAAAGGAAATGAGTTGTTCCCCCATGAATGTCGAAACCCGGACTCCCGTAAGGGAAAAAGGGGGCACGACATGGGGTCCGCAAGTTCCGGCATGTATTTCCTCAAGCAATCTGGATGCCTCCTTGGCATCGACACACCGTAGTAATCCCAAGTCTAGAGTCCTTCTATACAGAATTCCCCCGCTTTGAAAGAAATGATTAGCTAACCTTCGAAGTGTGTGCTTCTGAGTATGGGTTGCATGCTCTGGATACTCTCCCTTTGCCAAGTATTTGTTGATGTCATGGAACCACGGATTTCCATCACCCTCTTCTTCAACATGAGCAGAGTAAGATGGCTACTTATGAATTCCTATTGGGATATGATCGATGAAATTCTTGTCTGAGTGTCTTATCATGGAAGATAAAGTGGCCAATGCATCTGCGAACTCATTCTGAACCCTCGGAACATGTTGGAATTCTATCTTTGTAAACCTCTTGATCAACTCTTGCACATACTGCAAATATGGCAATATTTTGGTGTTCTTAGTAGCCCATTCTCCTAAAACCTGGTGCACCAAAAGATCGAGATCTCTCATTACTAGAAGCTCCTGAACATTTATGTCTATGGCCAACCAGATCTTCAAGATGCAAGCCCCATATTCTGCCATATTGTTGGTGCACGAAAACTTGAGTTTTGCGGATACCAGATAGTGTTGGCCGATTTCTGATACTAAGATAGCTCCAATACCTACTCCTTTGAAGTTTGTTGCTCCGTCAAAGAACATAATCCAACCATCATATGCTTCGGTGATACCTTCTCCCACGAGCAACACCTCCTCATCGGGAAAATACGCTTTCAATGGTTCGTATTCTCCGTCTACTGGATTTTCTGCCAGATGATCTGCCAATGCTTGCCCTTTGACTGCCTTCTATGTTACCTAGACGATGTCAAACTCGCTCAGCAATATTATCCACTTTGCCAGCTTTCCTGTAGGCATGGGTTTCTGAAAGATGTATTTTGGTGGGTCCATCCTCGATATGAGATATTTGGTGTATGCACATAAATAATGCCTTAACTTCTGAACTATCCATCTCAAAGCACAGCAAGTGCATTCGCACAAGGAGTATCGGGCTTCGTAAGGTGTGAATTTCTTGCTCAGATAATATATTGCATGCTCCTTTTTTCTAGTCTTATCATGTTGTCCTAGAAAGCAACCAAAAGCCCAGTCCAATACGGACAAATAAAATAGCAGAAGTCTTCCTAGTTCCGGTGGGACCAATGGGTGGTTTAGATAAATACTCTTTGATTTTGTCGAAGGCTTTCTGTCATTCCTCAGTCCAGATGGTTGCAACGTCTTTCCTCAGCATCCTGAAGATCGGCTCACATATCACGGTTGACTGTGCTATGAAGCGGCTGATGTAATTGAGACACCCTAAAAAGCTCATCGCGTCTTTCTTATTCTTTGGAGGTGGTAGGTCCTGGATAACTTTGACCTTTTATAGGTCTAACACAATCCCTTGGCACCTAACAATGAACCCTAGCAATTTTCCGGCAAGGACTCCGAAGGCACACTTTGCAGGATTCAGTTTCAAATTGTACATTCGAAGCCGATCAAAGAATTTCCTCAAGTCCACTATGTGATTTGTACTCCTTTTGGATTTTATGATAACATCATCTAAGTACACCTCTATTTCCTTGTGCATCATGTCATGGAAAATGGTCGTTATGGCCCTTATGTAGGTGGCTCCAGCATTCTTCAAACTGAATGGCATCTTTTTATAGTAGTACATTCCCCATGGTATGATAAAGGCTATATTTTTGGCGTCTTCTTCATCCATTCAGATCTGATAATATCCCGCAGAGCAATCCACAAAGGATTGGAGATCATGCTTGGCACAGTTATCGATAAATATGTGTATATTGGGCAACGAGAAATCATCTTTGGGACTCACCCTATTTAAATCTCGGTAATCAACACAAACTCTGACTTTCCCATCTTTCTTCGAAACTGGCACAATGTTGGAAAACCAAGTCGAATACTCAACCACTCTAAGAACCTTGGCTTTGATTTGCTTGGTGACGCCTCTTTTATCTTTAAACTCATATCCGGCTTGAACTTTCTGAGCTTATGCTTTATCGATGAATACATGGGATTGATAGTTTTTACCGTGAAAATGGTTACAACAATTAAATTTGTAAATGGAATTCTAAAAATACGTGATCTATTCCAGAGCTAGTTGTTAAAGCAGTTAATGCTAAGAACGTGAAGTATAATGATAAATGCGAGCTAAGATGAGAGAGTAATCAAACCAAAGGGGCTTGTTTCTCGAATGCAAAGATGGTCGATGGGACCTCGAGGCCGACATTAGTATCGATCTCGAACTATCGGGGATAGTCTGGAATGGGATAACAATTAAAGGTATAATAAGATAGGGCTCTTTCGGCCAATATTAAGCTATAAAATGAAGAATAAGTTAAGAGGCAATGAATATAGGGGCGGCCTCGGGCCAATGCCAAGTGATAAGAAGAATGACCGATGACAAATGACTTTGAGCCAAGGGGAATAAGCAATTTAGAGAAGAGATAGAGAGAAGATATTATTGCACTTATAGAGAAATGGAGCAACAACAGCCCCTTACAAGGTGGGGCGAGTCCCCTTTATATAGGAGGGGAGACTCGGCTACAAGTATGTGGGGATTATTTACAAAGTATGGTGATGGGATGGCTTGACATGATGCTTCATCATAGGCTCTAGATAGGCCGGGCCTATCAGATGTAGCCATGTGCCTAGAGGGATTCCCCCTCTGTCCTAGCTTCGTTCTTCGTTTTCTCCGAGTTGGGCTTCGACGAGTAATGAGGTAGGGAATTCGGTCGTGACCTCCTACCCTCGAGGCCCCAGGTCATGCTTCCGAAATGTCTCGATAGCGAGAAATCAAGTCTTCTGATTTTGCCGTGTACAGATAGCCTCCGCGTTTCCCATATCGAAGTGTTGGGAAATGATTCTGACACTTGACTCCTCGATCTTCTTTTGGCGATGCCATGTCGATGATGCGACCCCTGGCTCGTGCTTTTCGACCTCATTCATTGCACTCCCTGATTTTTGCTTCCCAAGGTACAGGTACCGCTATCGGTTCAGTTTTTCATAGATGCATTAACTATGCCCGTCGGTCAGTCTTCCAAAGCCTAGATGATCGTGTCGTAATCCCCTATAAATAGGGGGTGCCTTGGCTTTGTTTTTCCTATCTCAATGCTTCCGTTGGCTTGCTTGCCTCTTCCTTCCTATTATCTTCTTTCACCCTTGGACATCATGTTACGGGCTTATGACCTTAAGGTCGTTTGGAGGAATTCCCTTAGACTGCATTGTGGCTTTCTGCAAGGGTCTCCCTTCGTCGAATATAAGCGTACTGTCCTACTATTGTTGTGGTCGTCGGTATGCTGGCCCTTGTTGCTGCTGCTGGCCCGAGGTGATGAAAGACGGGGAGCCGGTTTCCTTTTTATGTAGACAGTTATTCGGATTATGCACCGCTGCTCAAAAGGGGGCTTGGATTATAAATCGTTGCTCACCTTCATACCCCTACTTGACGTGGCGCTCTACTCCGAGTTGGGGGCTTGCACGACTGGACGTCCCAAGAAGTGGATTCAAAGTAGCTGTGCAAGCGGGACTGAAGATTGTTCTGTCCGCTGTTTCTCCGAGGCTTCATTGGCCAAAGAAGGTCCTTGAGCCTTGGACAGCTATGGCGTTTTTTCATCCCTCCCTTCCACTCGCCTTGTCCCTTGGGGATATCAGTGTGGAAAGTTGGGATCAAACTTCCGAGGACGAGTGTCCGGAGGCACCTGTTGTGGACTTTCGAAGGTGGGTTGGTCTACGGGCTTTTATCTAGCGTGTGCATCCCTTTGCCTCTTCCTCTAGGCGTGGACTCCTGTAGCCTTTTGTAATTGTATGTAACGACCCCTTGAGGGCTGCTTGTACACAAAAAAAATTTATGAATGAGAACATACTTCGCTGATTTCTGCTTTCCTTACTTTGCTTTGTTTCTGTATGCTCTCATGCCCTTCGAAGCTCTTTGAATGCCTTCTTTTATTTGTTGACCACTGATATCTGACTCGAGCGCGAGCGCTCATTCTGATCTTATGCTGATCGACATGGCTTTCCTCCAACCCATCGTCGTACTTCAGACCAATCTTGGATTGATTCTGATAGATCCGGGCTACCTAGGCCCTCCGAGTTGTTTGGAGGTCATGCGTCAGATTTCGGGGCCTTCGGGAATGTTACCCTGGATAAAGGTCATCTTCGAATACTTGGGGGGCCCTATTGAGCTTGATGTAGATAACCTTTTTTAGAATGGATAGGATTGACTTCCATTGGGGAATTTTCTCGTATTTAGGCGCTTCCTCGGACCTTCGTGGAGCTTTCGCGATCAGAGCTTCCTGTGTTTATTCCTCTTTTTAGGAAGTGGGGATCACAAGACTAGGTTCTTGCCTTGCGTCGAGTTTCGGCGTTTAAAGCTCACCGAGGCCCGATTTCTTTGGCCCGGGGGTTCTTGACGTAGAGTGTTATCCCGAGCATGGAGATAATATAGACGACCCCTTGAGTCTTAACTCCTCGTGGGAGGATGCTTTCTAGATTGGGTATCGACCCGTCGATCTGTATCGAGGCTGTTGGATTTTTGGGGCTTGCCTCGGGCAGGCGAATCGTCATTGCTTCTCGCATATATGTGGGGCGGCTTTAGCTCCTTGGCAAGACTTTACTACTTTTAAATCGCTGGCTTTCTGCTTTGGCGCGGGATACTTCATCTCTTTAGGCACAAAAAGTATTGGCGTGCACCCTTTCCTTGACCTGTTAGTTTTACCATAGTCATGGGAACCACTTCGGGGCTGATTCGGCAGGCAACGGGGGGCGCGGCACTTGGTGCTCAGGAACCGAGGGATTTTGTTCTGGAGATGGCATCCTTGATAATAGAGGAACACCTAGAGATGGCGAGGAGGTACTGAGGCTAGAGAGAGGGGTAACACTATTGGCGCTTTCCCCAGATGAGGGCATCGTGGACTCCACTGATGGGTTCTTGAGCGTGTACCTATAACCTTTTGCATTTGGCCTCCCTGATAGGGTTGTGCTTGATTTTTGTTTGAAGTATGGGGTTACCCTGGCATAGATTCATCCGTCGTTTTGGCGAATGGCACAGATGATGAGATTCTTTGCGAAGAAGGTCGGGCTTGAATTCACGCTTCACCACCTTGTCAAGTTGTATCAGCACTTTCATCATCGAGGCCTGCTAACTCTAAGGTATCGTTCGTCCACGCCATTTATTGTTGATGATGAGGATAGCGGGGATCAAGAGTGGGCCAGTTGGTTTATTCGGGTTCGGATGACTGATATTATCCCTGTGGAGTTTTTTCCATTTCTCGAAGGGTGGAATTATGCACGTGAGTGAGGCGTTTGGCGCTTTTTCAGATTCCGCATATAGCAAAAATCAGCTGAGTAATAATGTTGTTTCCCTTGTTGCAGCAACTTCGTAGATGCCAGGTGAGGTCCATGACCTGCTCGGTTGGGTCTGAAGGCTGGTGACCCATTCATCCTACGACGAGCACAGATGGCGAGCTGTACTTTGTACCGAATGGGGAGTGCAATACCAATGTATGTGTGTTTTCTGCCTTTGCCTTGCCTTTGTATATCCAAGGTAACCCCTTCCCCTCCCATTTGTGCCATTTACAAATATCGAGCAGTTCCCTGGGACGGGGCAATGTTCTTCCAAAAAGGGGAAGGAGTCATTGGCTTTCGAGGCGAGGGGTGATGGCGACAAAAGAGATCAGCACCTGCGGTGTGACGGAGCCCTAAGTGGCGATGGTCAGGCTCACATTTATGAGGAAAGGGCGTCTCCCGAGTCTGCTGCTCCCAGAGTGCCTGATTCCTAGCCGGCGGTTCCTTTTAGTTAATATGCTATGCCCGGGGTCAATTCTTCTGGGGCCTCAGGGGTAGGATCAACAACAGTGTGTTCTGACTTCGAGGATGTCCGTCGGCTTCACTTTGTGGTGAGTTTTATGTACAGTTTTCCTATATCCCGTGTCCTCCTCCCTCTATTGAATCTTCCTCGTGCAAGCCTGTGATGGGCTTAGGTATGAGTTGTTGCGTGAAGGGGCCAAGCTTCAGAAAATTCTGGGTGAGGGCGAATCTCTTAGGCTCCTTAGCGAGGAGAAGGAAGTTGAGTTGTAGCATTGGCGATATGAGGCATACCAGAGCTCAAACTATGATAGCTATTTGATAGAGCAGGTAACTTCCTGTAGTGTGTGCTTCGCTTCTTTCTAACCTTAACGCTAATTCCTTTTTTCCGTATCAGTTGTAGAAAAAGTCGGAGGCCTTGGAGTACCTATAGGGCGACGTCAATCGCGTCAGAGTTGCTTGCGAGGAGCTAAGGGCTCAGGTGCAGGCTCGAGCTTTAGAGGAGATGAGCATCTCGGCTAAGGTCTCTGCCTTCGAGGCCCAACTCAGCTTGACTCATGACAATGCCAAAGTTCAAGCGGATATGATTGGGAAATTTAAATATGATCTCTCGAAGGACAGAGCCGAGATAATCGATGCCCAGGTAGAAGAGACATTATGCCAAACCAAGGTTGATCGTGAGATGGCGATTCGTATGAAAGATGCTGCTGATGCCCAAGCTGAACTGAAGTGAGCCCTCGACCGGGAGAAGAGGATTGAGGAATATGTTCACTGTAGATCCCGGAGAAAGGTACTCGATGAGGTCAGTACAAGGGGCTTCGTTCTCTCGAAGGAATTGGCTCGAGTAATGGCGGACAAGCGTGCCGCTCGGTCACTTCTTGTTGATGTTGTAGAGGGCGAATTTGACGAGTTGTAGCCCTTTAGCGTAGAGTGTAGATTTTTCCGTTTTGTCGCTTTGTCTCTGATATACGTAGGACATGCCTGTAGATGGAGAATGCGCCCTTTTCGCGCGTGTAATATATAAGAAAGAATTTGAAGCTTTATTTCTTATGTACCTCTTTTTTCTCTTCTTTTTTTGTTGTTGCTTTCGACCAGTCAGGCTGGTTTTGGTGTTTGGCGAGGTCCTCATAGGTCTGGGATGGATCGGACAAACCTGGGGGCTCTCAAGTGCGATCCTTGACGTGAGCAGGTGCTGGGGCCTCTGTGCCTGGCCTGGCCGTTTAGGCTTAGTCTCCGAGTCGCATTGTGACTCGTGCTTCAAATGGCCCTCAGGCTCTTTCCTGCCTGCGTGGGCGGATGATGATGGTTTTTGTGCTTTGGATCGAAGTGACCTTATGGGCGCTTGGTCCGGAGGTTTACTCGGCTGGCAACAATGACATTCATGTCGCGCCCTTGGGCATACAACAGCTTTTGGGTCCAGTCTCCGAGTCGTGTTACGATTCGAGCTGTAATCAACCCATAAATTTTCATGATTCTCCGGCTGGTGATAGTGGCATTTATGCCGTTCCCTTAGGCATATTGCAACTTTTGGGGCCAGTCTCCCAGTCGCGTTGCGATTCGAGCTGTAATCGACAAATAAATTTTCATTATTTTGGTTCAGATCCCAGAGAGAGTCCCTCGAGGAGATTCATGCCAAAGGCTTTGATCTGTTGGAGGTGATCGGACAAGCCAAAGGAGAGGATTTTGATGCCAAGTTCCTGATATCCGATGATGAGGATGATGAGGAAGAGACCGCCGGGCCGTAGCTGCCGGAAAAAAAAGAGGGAACTAATATTCCTGGCCTTCTCTGTTGTGCATATATAGCTTTCATTATACGACACAGGCCGAGATTGCGCCTCGTCACCAATATGTAGTAATAAGAGGGGAAACCCGCAACTTGTATCTTCTGTATTTCTGCTTGTTGGAGTTTTCACTAGGTCGATTTGACCCCGAATTTGCCCTTAGGCTTGCATGCTTTAACTGTCTTGGGGTTCAGTCTCTGAGTCGAGGTCCGACTCGAGCTTAATATACACTTGAGTTTTGCGTTTGTTTGGGTTGGCGATGGTGGTTTTTATTTCTTGCCCTCGGGCGTTTTGCGATTTTTTGGTCCAGTCTCCGAGTCGCATTGCGATTTGAGCTGTAATCGACCCTTGAATTGCCTTGGGTTTCTAGTTGGCGATAGTGGCACTTATGTCGTTTGGTCGTTGAGACCTTTTAGTATGTGGCCCGGATGCTTGCATAGTTAACTATTTTGGATCCGGTCTCCGAATCGGGTTACGATTCGAGCTCATTTTAATCCTCAAGTTGTCAAGATTTTTTAGCTGGCGACAATGGATCTTACGCTGTTTTCGCCCGTGGGCTTTTTGTATGCTTTGCTTGCGCTTGTTAAGGTCTTTTTATAGTATTTTTGCCTGACCCGTCGTCGGTTCCAGAGGAAACTTGATTTCAAGTCGTTGTCGGCGATGTTTCGAGCACCTCGTAAGGTTCATAGCTCGTAGTTCGAGTAGATCGATGCTCTTGCGTTTTTGGAGCCGACATTTTTGGAGCTCATTTTTGCCTGTTGAGGGAAGCCTATTTTAACCGGTTCTTTCCGAAGTATATTCGGAGTAGTGGCCTACGATTGTTTTTAGCGATAGTCGAGCGTCCCCGAGTCGCGTTATTTTGGCTGTATCAGCCGTTTTGATCGTAGTCATATGCGTTGGCCATTTTTGATCCCTAGTGATAGTTTAAGCGTTTACATCGAGGGTATGCCCTTTAGGGATTCTTACAAATGCGATGTATAGCCTAAACTTCGGGATTTTCATGCTTGTTGAGGTCTTACAATATGTCATGCATATTGAGGTCTTATAGTTTGTAGAATGGATCTGGTTACACCGATGTTGCCCGCTAGGGGTCTTACAGTTTCGGGTTTTCCAGTTGTATGGCGATTAACAGCAGTCTCCGAGTCATCGAGTTTGTTTAAGCTTGAAGACAGCTTCTCGTGAGCTCAGAGTTTCCTTCCATGGGCTTGATGAGCCCGGAGTTCTGACCCTGGGGTCATGAGAGTTGTGAATCGTTAATGCTAAGTCTCCCAGTATATCGGGACTCATTTGATGGAGAAGCATTTGCCGCGAGTATGTCGAAATCTCCTTTCTCGAAATATGAAATGCTGAAAAGAGATTCTTTATTGCTTGGCATAAATATATGTTGTAAATACATATTGTCCCGTTGCTATGAGCTCGGCCCGCATAGGTGCGGCTCCTCTGATTATCTGATCCGTTTACACGATTCCATTTTGGAACTTAGCCTGCCATTTATTGGCCCTTCCGAGTTGATGGTTCCCCTCAAGAGGAGGTCATCTCACATCGTCCGACTGTAGAAGAAAGGATTTTGATCTTGTCGGATATCTTTCTTGGGGGTACGTTGCTCTGCTAATAATCTTGCTGGCGGGACCTTTAGGTTGGAAACTCGGTCGAGGAAAGAGAGCTCGGCGGCTTCCGCAGAGGCCTCAGATCTCCGAGTGGAGTTTAGAATTTCTAAATGCCTTGGCTGACTGCCTGCATATAGGTTAGTAAAAGGAAAGAAACAACAAAGGAGCGGAGTAGCCCTTCCCTGCTGCGGGGCGTGTAGGTGATGTTTTCGAGGTCTGGTATGTTCCTGCCATTTCGAGGCTCGAGCCCTAATGCAGCCTTCCGCCGCGTTCAACCAGGTTTGGCCAAAGATATAGTTCTGCTTACCCTTGGATCCGTTCGAGTGCGGAGGCGTTGATGCCGGTGATGGGTCATATGGTGAGGGATTTCCTCTCGTCGCGTGTAACTTTTCGTCGAATGCCTTAGTCCCACCTTTGTCGGGGAGTTTCATCCCTTTGATGGAGTGGGGTTAAAATTGACTCTGGGCAGTGTGCCCGTTGTCATCCGAATAAAATGTCCAGGCTTCGCGGGCTCGACATTCTAGTCCGAGCTCAAGTGAGCTGTATAGAGGGAGCGTCCTTCCTGATTGTTGTGGCGATCGGCGTCTGAAATCCACTGAAGATTCGAGGTGCGGGAATGATTTGATTCGTTAGTTCGAACTGCCCTATTGGCTTTGCCCTGACGCCGTTGGTATAGTTGGTCGAACCACCTGCACTTATGAACACATGCTTTATTTGGAATAGGCTAAATGAGGGAGGGGGTTACCAACGCGTGAATACGAGGCCGAGGCGAAGTCTCGGCGTCCCTTTCCTTGGATGCAAGGGTGTCCTTTGGGTATATTTCTCGGACCCGTCTTTACCAGCGATGAGCAATTTCTTTCGGCGTTTTATGGATGTTTGAAGGGTGCCGCCGCCCTTTTACCATCATGGCAATACGCTGTGGTTTGTCAGCTTCGTTTTTCCCGATATCCTTCCTCCCTTGGAGATGGATTCGAGCCTGACCGCTCGATGATACTTGGTGGCGATCTCTATTGAATAGCACGATTGTCATTCTTAAGCCGATGACCCCGTGCGCCCTGCGGTTCCTGTGCTGGGCCATAGTTCTCTTGAAGGGGTCTTGGTCGAACAGGTCTGAGCCGCCTGGCGTTCCTGGCTTCGCTTATGGTGATCACGATATTTGGTGTAGCAATGCTGAAATTGCACTCAGCTAGGCAGGGTTTCCCTACCAGCTCTGCCTTGTTGACTCTAGTTCCATTGGAGGTTTCTCGAGGGTGCTGTCGTCAGGCCATCTCCCTATTGTTGCGAGGTAGGTTGCACCTCAAGTCGTTCCTTTCATTCGCCGCGCATGGATGATACCTCCATCTACTTTGTATCAGCTTCTTTGTCGGGAGTCTGCTTGGATATACCGAGCCCGAGGAGGTTCTTGGAGGGTTGTCCATGGCCCCGATTCGGGGCTGGTGCCGGGTGTGGGAATCCAACCGGACCTCAACTGGGTACTTGGTTAGGCTTCGCTCAAAATTCCCTAGAGTCGTTGGGCATGCTTCGTTAGGCTTTGGGTGAAGGCCTGTGTTGGCCGATCATCCGAAACTGGGAGCAATCTTATTCGTCCTATTAGGAGATTGGGTGCGGCTTCCTGCGGCATCTCATTTCTTCTTCGTTCGGCCTCAGGTGTATCGGGCCTTCTCGGTACTACTTTGATGGCGCTGACGCGCGCTTTTGCGGAGGACCACGCTGGTACGGTAAGCGAGTCTGTGAGGTCAGGTGCCAGGCAAAGGCGTTGCGTCACGGTTCCTCTTAAAAGAGTTTCTTCAAACTTCCTCAACGAGACGAGCTCGAACTCATCATCTCGGGCGTCACTTCCCCTGAATGAGCACGCACAAGCGGTGTTGCGTCCGTAGGGATCCGAACTCCTATCGCACCTAGGGAGTTCCGGCGTTCTGGGTTTCTACGAAGCCAGTTCTGGGACCATTTCCTCAGGAGACGGTTGCTGTAAAAGCTTCCACGAACCTGATTCGATCCTTTTGAAGAGATTCCCAAGCATCCTCACTACGGCGGGGTCGGTTACTGACTCATCGTTACTTGATCTCTCGGGTACTAGCTCATCGTAAGGAGATGTCTCCGTCGCCACTGCGTTGGGGTCCCCGGGCGACTTTGCAGCTGAGCGATAGCCAATTGTCGTGCCTGCAACATTTCAAAAATAACATGAAGACTAACTTCTTGTTCTATTCGGGCTGGGGTTTTTTGTGCTTCCTGTTGGTCGATGTGTCGTACGCTCCTGTCGGTGTGAGAAGTTTCGTCGACTTGTTGTACGTCCTGTGAATCTGCGTCCGGTAGGATCAGTCCGGGAGCGATATTAGGATTCCGCGGAGGTGCTCCGGC
This sequence comes from Nicotiana sylvestris, assembly GCF_000393655.2. NCBI lineage: Eukaryota > Viridiplantae > Streptophyta > Magnoliopsida > Solanales > Solanaceae > Nicotiana > Nicotiana sylvestris. Next base: position 75,901,071 of record NC_091062.1, read on the forward strand.
GGCCGGGATTGCCACACTATTTTCCCCGTGATTTTCGAGGTTGTCGTTCTCAACTCCGTTTACCGAGCCGGACCTTTTGGCCTAAAATCAAAGGATCTTGGACAAGAAAAAGTGTGAAAGATAACGTGCGTTTGTGTGACGAAACCAACAAGAAAATAATCACTATTATTTTTAGCCCCATGGTAGGCGCCAAACTGTTTACCGTGAAAATGGTAACAAAAATTAAATTTGTAAATAGGATTCTAAAAATACATGATCTATTCCCGAGCTAGTTGTTAAAGCAGTTAATGCTAAGAACGTGATGTATAATGATAAAATGCGAGCTAAGACGAGACAGTAATCAAACCAAAGGGACCTGTTTCCCGAATGCAGAGATGGTCGATAGGACCTCGAGGCCGGCGTTGGTATCGATCTTGAACTATCAGGCATAGTTGGGAATGGGATAACAATTAAATGTATAATAAGATAGGGCTCTTTTGGCCTATATTAAGCTATAAAGTGAAGAACAAGTTAAGAGGCAATGAATATGGGGGTGGCCTCGGGCCAATGCCAAGTAATAAGAATGACCGAAGATAAATGACATTGAGCCAAGGGGAATAAGAAAATTAGAGAAGAGAGAAAGAGAGAAGAAATTATTGCACTTGTGGAGAAATGGAGCAACATCAGCCCCTTACAAGGTGGGGCAAGTCCCCTTTATATAGGAGCGGAGGGGAGGCTATACGTATGTGGGGATTAATTACAAAGTACGGTGATGGGATGGCTTGACATGATGTTTCATCATAGGCTCTGGATAGGCCTGGATTGTCAGACGTATCCATCTGCCTAGAGGGCTTCCCCCTCTGTCCTGGCTTCTTTCTTCGTTTTCTCCGAGTCGGGCTTCGACGAGTCCCGAGGTAGGGAATTCGGTCACGACCTCCTACCCTCGGGGCCCCGGGGCATGCTTTCGAAATGTCTCGACAGCGAGAAATCAAGTCTTCTGATTTCGCCGCATACAGGTAGGTAGTTTGTGAGCCACTATGGATGTGCTCAAACCAATCATATTGTTGTAGTACCATGCAAAGATATCTTCATACTCTTTTAGCAATCTGGCATACTCTTCCTTCTCTGACGGTGACAGGTGAATGCTTATGCATGTTTCCTTGACCTATTCGGAATCCCCTAAGTTAATTGTCTTAGTTTTGTGCAAATTCAACTTACGTTTTTTTCAAAGTTTTCCACTTCTCTGACGATTTCCTCAGGTATTATATCATCTTCTAGATCCTCTGAATCACTACCCTTATATTGCGTTGTCTAATTACATGTCACAATCGTAGATTCATTGGGATAGGTAATAATAATGATGTAAAGAAAAATATGTAAAGAATAGTAATAATTACGAAAAATAGCAATGCATTAATAAAATCATGAAAAACGTCAACAAGTGCGGCTTGATGATTCGAGCAATTATTTCAAAACACAATATGTTCAAAACAAAATATTGAAAATCTCTCAAATACTCAAAAATTATATTAAAATAATTGATTCTAATTGCCAGGCTACCCAGAAACTCGATGGGCCCGGGATGGTGTAGCAGTCCAGTTCTTGAGAGCAGCTCTTTTCTTGACGATTTGAGTGGTAAGGTCTTCCTCCTCTTCTTCCTCGACTATCGCACTGCAATCCTTATCTTCTTTATCTAGAAACAACTTCCTCATGCCAACTAAGACTTCATCTTCCTCAGACCCCTACATCATGTCAGCTTGATGAAATGTCTGGTGCAAATGTAGTATTGGTTGTTCAAGCGGATAATAAGGACCTCGCCAGTGATGACCAATTCTGTTATTCTTGCCAAGTGTATTCATACCCAAGCCCGAAAGTTGTACCATGTCGCTTCGGTTGTACTGGTTTGGTAATCCCTTGGGGGTTTTTGCCGAGACCTTTGCTAGGTTCATACCCTGTCCATAGCAGTATGCTTTCTATCTTGTTGCTCCACCATTTGTATTTTTCAATTGCGTTGACGCGCTCAATGCGATGGTATGTTTCTCCACCTAGATTTTTCCTATTCTCAATGATTGGAACAGTCTGATTGGTGTAGATGGGATTACTTCCATATCCATGGATGATCAGCTCCTGATGGTTCCATTCAAACTTCACATCTTGATGCAGTGTAGAAGCCATTGCCCAAACGGTATGTATCCAGGGCCACCCCAACAATAGGTTATAGGTAGTAGATATATCTAGCACTTGAAACTCAACATCAAACCAGATTGGGCCCATCTGTAGGCTGAGGCTGATTTCTCTGAGTGTCGCTCTTTGAGATCCGTCAAATGCCTTTACATTCGTGTTCCCTATTCGTATTTCATGCAGGCCTTTACCTAACCTCTTCAGAGTAGTCGGAGGGTATATTTTGAGGCTTGGGGCCCCATCTATCAAGACCCTGGCGATGAACTTATCCTCAAATTGCACTGTGATATGTAGTGCCCTATTGTGACTTAGTCCCTCTGGTGGTAATTCGTCTTCATGAAAGGTGATTTTGTGGCTTTCCAATACCTTCCTGACCATGTTAGCCATCTCCCCACTAGTGATGTTGGTGGGTACATAAGCATCACTCAACACGTTCATCAAGGCATTCCTGTATGTCTTGGAGTTTTGTAGTAGTGACAAGATGGATATCTGAACAACATTTTTGTTCAAATGGTCAACCACAGAGTATTCATTGGCTTGTAATTTTCTCCAAAGGTTGTCAGGACCAGTCTCAACAATAGGCGGCTTGGATGAAGCTTCTTTGATCGTTTCTCCTAGGTTCTCAAGTGTATAAACTCTGCCAGTTCTGGTCATGCCTTGTGTCGTACCTGTTTCCTCCATTTTTGCTTTTCCTTTTCTCCTTGCTTCCGCAACATAATCCCATGAGATAGCACTAGATGCGTGGGAGTTACCATCACAGTGAAGGATGTAGTTAACTCAACGTAAAACGGTGCTTGGGTTTGTACCACAACGGGTGTGAGGGTGACTGGAGATGTTTTAGTATCATCTCCCTCTCGGATGAGTCCAATTGATCTCTCCAGATCCTATTCTTCATCAGTCTCTATCACATTCACTCTCTCACCTCTATGATGCAGGAGAGGATTGTTACAAACATTGGGTGTATCTTCTTTTGACTGTATAACTTTAGTGTCAATGAATGTCTGTATTTTGTCTTTCAGGGTGTGACACTCATCAATGGTATGACCTTTCATGCCTGAATGATAGGAACATGTCTTGTTGGGGTTAATCCACTGAGAATAATTCTCCGTAGAAACGACATGAATAAGAGTTACATAACCAGCAGCCTTCAGTCTCTCGTATAGTTGATCTACAAGTTTAGCAATCGGGGTGTATTGTCTAAGTGGTCTCCGGTCGAAGTTTGGTCATAGTTTTTGGTAATTTTTGTGGGCGGGTGGTGGGGAGTGATAATATGCGGGTTGGGTGTTATAGACATGGTAGGTTGTAGCAAGTTGTAGGTATCTGGGGGTGAAGGCTAGTATGTGGGTGGAGGTATTTGGTATGTGAGATGAGACTTTTGACCCTTGGCTACCATCACAACACCTACTTCTTTCTTCTTCGAGATACGTCCGGATTGCAAGGCTTTATTTGTGGCCTGTAGTGCATCGAAATTCGTCAACCATTCCACTCTTAATCCCTTCTTCTATTCTTTCTCCCAGCTTGATGATGTTAGAGAATTTGTGGTTTTCAATGACCATCAGCCTTTCATAGTACTGTGGGTCTTGGGCTTTGATGAAGAACTTATTTGTTTATTTTTCTTCAAGTTTTGGCCTTACTTTTGCAGCATCATATCTCCACCGAGTAGCATACTCGGGTAAAGTTTATGTTGGTTTCTTCTTGAGATTTTGAATGTAGAACACGTATGGTGCATTTTTTGTGTTGAACCTGAATCTGTCCATAATATACGACGCCATGCTTACCCAACTAACCCACTTCTTTGGGTCCTGACTGATATACCAAGACAAAGTATCTCCTGTGAGGCTTCTCATGATCAGCTTCATACAGATTCGTTCATCTTTACCCACTCCTACAAGTTTGTCACAATATATCTTTAGATGCACTTTCAGATCACCAGTTCCATCGAATATTTCGAACTTTGGAGGTTTGTAACCCTCCGGCAGATCCACATCTGGCTGAATACACAAGTCCTCATAGTTCAAACTTTCAATGCCTTTACCACCTTCGCCACTCTAAACTCAGCCAGTGAACTTCTTGAGTTCTTCCACCATGTTTTTAACGAGCATGTCTTTCTCGGTTGATTCCGGTATATATAGGGTTTGTTGCGGGGTGTGGTGTAAAGTTTCCACATATATAGGATTGCTTTGATGAACTCCGGGAATCTAGGTGTAAGGGTGGTCGTTAGTTAAGTTTTGGGGATCAGGAGTAGGTTCTTGTGCATTTTGGGGAGTGTGATAAGTGGTGGTTTGTGGATATTGAGTTCGGAGATGGTGGTGTTATTGAGGAGTAGGTACCGATGGACGGTTAAAGTTTTGAGGAGGTGTGGAGTACTGATGTGGTGCTGCAGGATTTGGCGGTGGATTTTGGTTTTGTGTGTTTTGGGTATTTGGATTTTGTTGGTTAATATCAGGGACGTTTAGGGTAAGGGAGAGGCTTTCCATGTTCCGGACCTGCTCAAGTTCTCCTTGTAGCTCCAGGATTTTCTGTTCCAGGCATAAGACCAGTTCATTCTGTGTCAGAGTACTCCGACCATCTAAAGTTTCGGCATTTTCTGTCATAGTAGTGTTGTCTTTCCTGATACCGCTCAAATTATCAATTTTTCCTTCACCTTTGCTTTTGCCTTTAGGATCACTTGGTGGAGGACCTCTGGATCTAGTGTGATATGCGTACGATGCCAGTATGCACGAACCAAGCTTGGGAAATGGGAATAATCAATAGAAAGGAAAAAAAACAAAAGGTAACCAAGTCAGTAAGAGGTATTCAAAAAATGCTTGCTATATTAAATATGTTTAGCAAAATAATGTGATAAATTCGCATCCTAATTTGGGGACCTCGTTGAGCCCGAGGTAGGCTTAAGCGACACATAGACTTGAAGAAAATTGATGTCAATAATTGCGTCATTTCATTAATGCGAAAATGAGTCAAACCCTTACTAAATCAACAATAATGATAAAGTTACTAATGTCATTTGGCCTTATTACAATCGAAATCTAAAAACTAAGCTATAAAGCGGTAAACAATCATCATATTCCAATCTACTTGGTCCCAGAAGGACCTTCTCCGTGCTTGGCTCTCTTGACTCCATTAATCAGGTTCCCCAGATCGTGCATATCCAATAATAAGTAAGCATTTGCTAGATGTCCTCCTTCGCTGCCATCCTTGTTTTGAAGTTCTGAAAGCCTTTTTATCATCTACCCCTCAAGCTCCATCAATCCTTGTTCCAAATATTCTAATATCTCTGTTAACTTAGTGGCAATTTCCTTCCATTCATTGATCGCCTCCATATCCACTTTGTGTTGTTTCAGATGACTAGCCTCAAACTCGACAACCCTTTTTGCGTAGCCTCTTATACTTGACATGTGCCTCAACAACATTATCTATGATCCTATTTATCAGATTGACTCCCGACTTGATGTCTTCTACTATATCGTCTATCAATTATGATGGGTAGAAGTATATATGACTGGCATGATACCTGTCTGGCTCAATTGTTTCTTTCTCCACAACAATCTTCTGGTTCCACATATGTTGTGCTTCGAATTTGAATGGAATGACGTCCTCTTTGAAATCTACTTTGTACTTGACCATATTGGAAACCCGAGGTGTAACATGTTTTGCTTCCCGCTTATCTCATTACCCTTATAGGAGCATAAGAATAGATGCCCCTCAACCCGATCAGTACTAGATGAGTAGTCTCTCTTGACCTGATGATGAACTCACTACTAGAAAACCATTCGAAATCCAATGTACCTGTTTGTATGGCAGATTGCTCAAGAAACGCACACAACTTATAGCATTCCCAGGTTGTGCAAACTTGTCTGGGATAAATGTCAATTTCTTTGGGTGATGGTAAGCTATATAGTTATTCAATGGTCATCGTAGAACCTCTTGACAATATTTTCCGCTCTGAAAATGTTCCAATAGCCAGACTTGTAGTAACAGATTACAACCTTCAAAGTGCCTGAATCCATGCTTGCACCGATATAGAGCACGGTACATTTCAGCTAAGATCATGGGGATGATGGTATAATTCTTTCCCTCAATGCCTTCCATCAAAGTTCTGGCGACCATGGCTAGATGAGTATGAATCCTTCCCTATTTTATTGGAAATATCAACAACCTTAAGAAGCATACGATGAACGCATAAACTCGACAGAGCGTCCAACCCAAAGAAGTAATGCGAGTTCCTCATGATGAAGACGATACGACTTACTATGTCTGTAACATTCATAAAGAAATTCAAAAGGGATGTATGATTTCTTCAAACAAAGTAACTCATAATTTTTCTTGAAGCCTAGCATTTTTAGAAAACCATGAGGGGTGCGATTCTGTCACACTAATAACCCTGGACTATCCCATGGCAACTTAGCAAAGCCTCCCATTTATTCTAGGAGATGAGTCATTTCTATGTCACCAAAGCGGAAGACTACCCTTTTCTCATCCCAGAACATGATTGGGACCTTATTTAGTGCCCTATTTAGTCGGATGTCGAGCAATGATGGCAAGTCACCAAGTACCCTTCTCACATTATTCTTGTTGCAAGGCGCGAGGTTTTTCCACCAGTCAAGTAGCAGAGGTGCGATGCTTTGGACCATGCCGAATCTGGGGACTTTGTGGTTCATTTTCTGCAAACAAATAAAGTTATCCCTTTGCCCCTCCAGATTCGAGCACTTACACAATAATGACCAACATATTGGCACATTTTCTCCAAGTAATTCACTTAGCATGATAGTGTCCCTTGGGATTGTGGAAATTTCGTCGGACTTTGGACAAGGCTTGTCTTAGCGGGCTATTACGTTAACAAAGTTCTACCCATACTAGGTTTAACATGATGCATCTACATTTGATATTGGAGTAAGGTTTCTAGAATGGTTTAGACTGATACTCTCAATTGGAAAACTTGAGAGGGAAAGGCACGTTGACCATCGACTGCAACGCTGATCGACTAGTTTACCACAAATAAGCCTTTCGATTTAAAAAGGTAATTTGAGAAGAGCGCATACACTCATTAAGTGCCTCTGTGTTGATAATTGGCACGAGTGGAACATGATGTAGAGCATGCTTTATGCAGAGATAATAATACGTTGCCAAGTATTTGCATGATAAATATGTAAAAGCAGTAAATACAGTAGTAAGGTAAACATAGAAAAGAAAGACAAAAGGAAGAAGTCAGTTTAATCCGTGGAATACATGCAAGAATATAATAAAACAGGTAAGGGAGTAGGGATGGGAGAGACACTAATAGAGGTAAACAGGGAAGGGATGTGCATGTCATAACAAAGAAAATAATCCACACAAACCAAGTTCATTATGGTAAGAGCCTAAGTGTTTCCCCAGTAGAGTCTCCATGTTGTCGCACCCCTTTATGTCGCGAAAGCGGGTTTCGACATGTGATAACTCTCTTTGGGTGGGGGATAGAGTGTTAAAAGAAGAAGAGTCGCCACCTAAGGGTTTTAAGGTGCGTTAGGGCACCTATTATGCAGATAACTCTGTTTGACTAGTCAATGCCACCAAATATCAGGTAAGGGCTCAAATTTCCTCAAAAAGAAGGTGTTAGTCACTCTTCGAGGTCCACAACTATGGGTCCCAGTCAAACTTAAGACTATGTAGGTTATAATTAGGCAAGATAATCAAATAAACAAAGAGAATAAAGGGTAAAAGATTCTTATTATAACACAATGAGAATTGATACAAATCTTAAAGACTACAAGGATATAACTATAATGGTCTATATTAGATTACTAAGTGTATAAAGGGGGGGATCCTAAGTTTTTTAGCCTAAAGGATCACCCCGTGTGACATAAATAATACTTCGTAACTCCCTTAAGTTACTCATATTATTCAGCGGGCATAGACTATCATCTGTTGCTACCCGATTACTATGTTAAATTATTTACTTAAAGGCGCTCTAATTCAATTCTAAGTTATATCCTATGCGTACACTACACGTCCCATGCCTATGGTCCAAGAGGCTTTGGACCTCTATTTGGGTGGTTCTAGACTTTACTTAAGCTGCTCAAAATGATAAAACTAGGCGACATTCAAAACAGATAGGACTTCATGTAAAGGCAGTTAAGGACCTAGATTAGCCTCCACATATAAGCAACAAATGAACGCGGGCAGATTTTCACATTAGGTATTAGAAAATTTTAGAATTTAGGCAAATTAAATCCTATAGATATTGCTTCTATGTGATTTGATTTCAAACGTGCAGGCAGTGCTGATTGTTTTAGAACAACTAATTTGTAGATTATAGGGGTTACAAATCCTATAGGAATAATCTCTAAATAAGGCAACAGAACCATTTGAAAGCTTGGAATAATTACTCGTGTTTGATTTTATTAGCATATTTTCTAGGTGTTTAATAGAATCCTATTGACAGGATTTCTAAGAATTGGCAATTGAGACTAACTCTATAACATTTCGTCCCTATTGGTATGTTTTCTAGGCGAGCAATAGATATAAAAGTAATAACAATTGCTAAGTAATCAATTAAGATCGTATGGACATGACATCTAGAGCAGAATCAGTAGAATATAAGTTAATACAATCCTATAGGCACGTTTTCTAGTAAACATACTGCAATTGCACAAATTGAAGGACAGTTATTGACACTAATTTCCTATAGGTATGTTGTCTAATAATGCAAAGCAATGGACATGGGGAACAAATAAAGTACTTAGCTCATGCTTTGATAGTAAACAGGTTAAGTGAGTGTGTGATTCCCTATAGGCATGGTTTTTACTAGTGTACACGGAAACTGAATAGCATATATGGCAGGTTGGACAAAATAACATGTAAACAATGTAAATCCTATAGGCATATTTTCTACCCTTTTATGCAAACATTAGAATATACCCGTTTTTCAATTTTGCTAACACAACGATTGTTTATTACAAATTATTACAGGCCCAGATAATGAATATGAGTATAAATATTACACAAAGAATAATAGTAGGCCTAGAAGCAAGCCCAAAAGGAGATACCCAGTATTGCCTGGGCCTTCACAAGATCATTCTTCGAAAATAGCATGCCTAGATCCAAGCATCTCTCTCAAACAGGAGAATATGCCCATCAGCACAACCCAAAGTCACAAAGGAACTCAAGCCAGACCAAACAGTCACAAATTGACAATATGACCCTAATATCGAATCACATAAAAATCACTTAAGCAAACCAATTTGCTGATTAAACACATAAGATAAAAGAGGTAAGCTAAGTGTCAGAGACAGCTCAAATTTCACTAGCTTAGAGAGTGTCCAAAGGACCCCAAATCCTAGTGTGTCAGAGTTCACAGGAATCTCAAATGGACCCCGAGCAGTGATCATACCAGGGAGGTCAATAGAGAGACTTTTGGTGGCCTTGGCTTGCAGCCGGACAAGAGTGATGGATGCAGAATAATATAGTTAACAAATGAGAATGAGAGAACAACGACTAAGTGATAGAATTTGAAGAGATGCACTTTCATTTTAGAAGAAGCCCTAGCAGAATTGCTTAAATACAGAACATGCCAGTTAAGAGAATCAATAAGACTCAGAGAATAGTTGGTATTACAGATTCAAACACTTAGCAAGAAAACAAGATTTTGGGTAGAAAACATATGGAGAGAGTCAGGGGAATCAGGTTTTCTAAGGTTATAAGACAAACATCATACTGCATAATGTCAGATAAGTTCAAAATAGAGTAACAACTTACAGGATTTAAAGCCTAGGGGTCCAAATTATGTTAAGTATCCATCACAACACCAGAAAGCAGACATGCCAACTTATATCAATGTGACAAACCAGTATCAAATCTTGTAAGGGAACACAAGTTAGGATAGCTACTCCAAAGGTCCCAACAAATCACCGAGGGATATAGGATAGACAAATGCCATAATAAAATGATAAAAGTAGCATGGGAGCACATCATAGCCTAATATGAATTCCTTAACAGAGATTATAGTACATTCTAAGTATGAGCTAGTCATTATAATGATTCAGAGCAAAGCAGGGAAGCAAACTCATGCAAAGTAAAAAATGTAAACATTTAGGTACCAACATGCTAGGCTAAACGAGCTCAAGAGAGTCAAAATATTTAAGTTAAGAGGGTATAATAAACATGTCTCTAACTGGAAATTTTAGGAAAATTCAAATTCTAAAGAAATTCAGATCATAAAAGAAATTCAGTGCCAACAAGGTTGCATATAGAGATAGCCTAGAAACACATTGAGTCACGAAATTTAAGAGGTATAAACATGCAGGACATGAACACAAGAGATGAAAGCTGCAAAAGCCAAGGCACTTACCAGTTATCAATTGACAAATAGACAAGCAAGAAAGAACTAACTCCACATTACTCTAAACATCAATAAAGAGCAGTAGAACCCAGAGTCTTAATGCGTCAGAGTTCTCAAGAGTCTCAAATGAACCTCGGGCACTGCTCGCACTAAGAAAGGTTAAATAATTGAATTCCGGTAGTCTTGGCTTTCAGCAGGCAAAGAGTTAAAGTATAGAACAAGAGAATGATAGAATAATAGAGTGATAGATTTTAGTTTTAGTGAATCCAGTGATTAGAGTCTGTCTCAAAAGGAAATGGGGAGGGATTTATATAGTAGTAGAAATCAATCAAACGAACAAGGAAACACTATAAAATTAAACATAAATAAGGAAATAATAACATGCAGAATCACTTAAAAATCGGATTAGAAAAAATTAGATAAACCCTAGTTGACAGAAATTAAAGATTCGACCAAAGATTTTGGTGAATCGACTTCATATCGCCTTGCCATGACCGTATATAGACGGAATACCGTCAATATCTTAAAGATTGAAGACGATTTCCACATGATTTTAGATTTGGTATTTGCCAAAAATAGGCAAGTACTAAGTAATACCAAAATCGTGTAAGTAACACGAAGATAGAGCATATATGGACGGCAAATTGTAAGAGAATTCCATATCAATGTTGGAATCAGAGATAATTAGGGGTGTGATGGCAAGGGTTTGTGAAGGAGAAGGAAATAACAGAGAGAATAGAGGCGGATATCTTTAGGAAATGGGGATTAGGTTAGGTTATGGTGATATAAGGAAATGAAGTGGGTGTTGTGAGTCGTTGATCGCTTTTGATCAACGACTGAGATTTAAAACGAGCTAGGTCTGGTTTTTGGTCTGGGCAGGGTCACTTGGGGTTGGGCTTGAGGTTTGGGCCATGGATTTGGGTATGTTTAGTCCGAAAAATAGCTTAAAAATTGGGCAAGCTTTTAAATAAGAGATTAAAGGGGAAATAATTTAATAAAAATAGCTAAATAAATATATAAAATTCTACTTATGCAAATTAATACTTCAAAACCATAGCAGAAGATTTATAAAATGTAGAATATTATTTTGACCCTGAATAAAATGACAAATACAATAAAATACAAAATATAGGCTATTATTGAAGATTGTGCAAATAGCCTAAGAATGAAAATATAATTATATAAAATTAAATAACAAATATTTGAAACGTGTATTATGGATGTAAAATAATAATTTTAGATGATTAGGTCATCACAAAAATAAATTAACGGAGTAATTAATAAATATTCGAGTAATTAAATGCAAGAAAATTAGTTTTAAAGCTCTAAAAATTGTGGAAAATTATGAAAAATGATTGTATAAATCTTGTAATTAAATAGTGATGCAGAATGAAATGTTGTAAAATATATATACTATTTAATAAAATATGAGGGCAAAATTGGGTATCAACAATTACAACTTAACCATGTAGACTGCTTGAACTCAAAAATGAAAGCCATCAAGAATCACATAATAACTTGATCAATTATTAATTAAAGACTCAAGAGGTAGGACAAGCAATCATAATCAGACAAAATATTACCATAAACAGAAAATAAACATTTCCATACTAGTTATAAACATCATAAACAACTATAGTTCACAGAAGACAACCAGCATATTCATAATGTTCTGATAAAATGATTAAAGAGATAAGTTAGGAATGTACTAACCTTTTCAAAGGCAGTAGACCAAACATGGACCCTTCTTAATTGATTACAACCCAAGATTTCAAGCTCGAAGCAATGAAAGCATCGGAAAACAAAAGAAACAAGAATCAGTAAGAAACCCTAGGTTTCTAAGATCTTAGAATTACTCTTAGGTAGCTATAATTCTAGGTTATGGTAGATGATTGTTTAGATGTTATTTTTACATTGTTAGGTCGTGGTAGATGAGAATATTAATGCCCATTTTATAGTGCCATTAAGGCTCTTAGTGTTTCACATATTCAAAATAGTAGTGGAAAGTGACAAAAGATCGATGGTGATAGCAAAATTGAGTGAAAAACCTCAGCGACAGAAGAATGGGTTTTGACCTTACTAGTTGCGTCTAATCTCTCATATATGAAGAGAAAAAAGGGGAAATTAGCGGGATTTGGGGATAGAGAGACAAGGAAGGACGATGTGGTGAAGGTCTTGTGACCTTGCACTGATTTGTGCAAGGTTTTCATGACTGATGGGTTTGAAGGGATGAGAGAAGAGAGAGAAAAGGGAAATGAGGGTGGCTGGGTGTGGTAAGAAATGATTAGGGTTTTGGAGAGAATAGGGTTGGTCTCTAGGTTTAAGGACGTGAGACGGAACGGGAGCCGTAGGATCTGTTGATCAACGCCTCTAATTATTTTGGTAATTGGAATTTAGAAAATGACTTAAGTGGGAAAATCGGTGGCCGTCGGATTAAGAGATTTTGGATGGTTGAGATTAGATCTCTGGGAGTTTAATTAAAGATAAATAGAGACTAATTATGAGCCATTGATCTGAGGAACAGACGGCTCAAATTCATTGTATTTCTTGTGTGAGTAATGAGGGAGGCTGACGTGGCGCGAGCTGATTGGTGCAAAGAAAGTGGCCTGGACCTCCACGTTGGAATAGAGATGGGGTGTTTAAACTGGGTATATTTCCGATTGGGCTTGAAAGTTGTGCCAGAAATAATTTAATGAATAGTCACTTTGCCTTTTTCTTAAGAGTTGCAATTTTAGCCTTTGTCTTTTAATCCTTTTGTGAAAATAATTTAAATACACTTAACAATTTCCAATAAATGAGGTAAAAATTATAACCGCAATATATACTACTAATTGATTTAATTAATTATTTATAAAAATACTTTTTTTCTAAATTGCAACACTAATTTTTGTATTTCACATAGTAGTCTAATTAACGAGTAATTTATCAAATTAATTATAAGACCTATGTAATGTATATATAAGAAGTTATTTGAATAATATTAAAATAGTAAATATATTTGTAATAACATAACATTAATACTACGTGATTAATTTTTTAAAAAAATACTTAATTAATTTGTAAAAAGTAAGTATTTATTACTAGAAAATACTTTTAAAATATTTACTGTAAATTATTAAGTATAAGTAAATTAATTTTAAAAAGGAGGGTTAAAATTAGCCATCAACAGCTATCCCTCTTTGGCCGGAGACGATGAAAAGGTTTTCGGGCAAAGAAATTGAACCAAAGCCAATTTTGTCCCGACTTCACGCATGTATAATGAGGATTGTGAATTGCAGGATTGAGTTAAGGAAGAGTCTGGGAATATTTTTGGGACAAATTTTGGAGATACTGGGAAGATTGTCCAGTATCGTATTATGATGATACGACGAGACGGAGGATTGGGCACTCATGATATCTTGAATTTTGCGGCATCATTTCAACGATTTGAAAAATTTGAGTTTCATTGGTCATCTTGAACTTGGATCTTAGCCCCACTAATGGGTTGGATGTCCCCATAGCGTTGTGGTTCCATCTGCTGCTAAGAAAAATTCCACGATGCGGTGTTTGTTCCTACAAAACAAACGAAATACACACATACCAATATATTGTAATGCAGAATATATTAAGTTGCGATGTAGATAATGCAAGAATGATGATACCTAGCATTCGGCGAGCCGTTATTTGGGATAAGGATTATGGGATACTTGATCTTGACTCAATTTGTTAGCCGGGTTGTGTAATGTTTCGCAGTTGTCGGAGCATTTGAAAATTTTCTCCGCTTTTTGGGAGAGCTTTATTGGTAGAGTGCGTCTCCGCTTGTTGGGAGAGCTTTGCACTGAGAAATATCTCCCCTTGTTGGGAGAGCTTGATTTCGTAGAGTATGTCTCTACTTGTTGGGAGAGCTTTGCACTAAAATATAAAGTAATCTCTGCTTAGAAGTGATTGACTAAAACCGTAATCATTCCTGAAGCTGCATGAGCAAAACGTTAAAACATTCAAAGTAATAGCAAGGAAATAAAAGCATGCCCAAGAGATACTCTTGACTGCGAAGCTAAGTTGAGGACATTGATTGGAAGAACATCGGTGACAAGGTTTGCGACTGTCTATTATGGCATCCGTCTTGGCGGAGCAGTGATGTGAATTGCTTTGTTGGCGAAGTTATGCAGTTTGCTATATACAAGGCTCTGATTGGCGAAGCCGACGTTCGATTTGTACATACCGCTCCGATTGATTGAGCTGGCAATCTATATATAGGAATTCAATTGGTGAAGTCAACGGCTCGCTTGTACAGAGTGCTCTGATTAGTTGAGTTGACGATTTGCTATGTACAGTACTTCAATGGGTGAAGCCAATGGCTCATTTGTACAGGGTGCTTCGATTAGTTGAGTAGACTGATTTCTATGTACAGGTTTTTCGTATCAACGGTCTGACTTCGAGGTACCTGCAAATGATTCAAAGATTAGCTTTATTTGTACCACAAAAATCAAATAAAGAAGGAAAAGAGATAATCTTAGGCAAGTGGCTAATCCGTCATTTGTCCCAGTGTAGTCTTAGTACTTCCTTGCTCCTTATTGACCCCGCACTCAAAGAAAAATTCTTAGTAGGGGGTGCGGAAGTTGGTTTGTGTCGACCATAGTGTTGGTTTTCCCCGGCCATTGACATGACTGTGCTGTGACGTCCGGTAGATGGAATAGATTATTGTATGTACGTTTTTAGAAAACATTTTGAAAATACTTTGTATTTAAGGCAAATGTCGTAGCTCTAGATTATGATATGTTACGAAAGACTATCCATACGCGAGCGTATCCTCTTGAAAATATTGTCCTATTGATGTCGACCTCCTGTGATGCTTCTGACAACACAATTGGTTGTTGTCGCCACTGCGTCCTAATTCAAACTAATGCATTACAAGGCTTTTCCTAAGGTTATGACCGAACGGAATCAGGTCTGAACGTAGTTCGTGGATTATGATAAAATATGATAAAGATGACCGAGCATGACTCAGTTAGTCTACATATCCAAATGGAATCAGGTCAAAGTGTAGATCCATTACAACAGGTGCAAAATGATGAGATTAACAATGAAAATGGCCGAGTCTGACTCAGACAGCCTACATATCCAAGTGGAATCAGGCCAGAACATAGTTCAATTACAAAAGACGATTGAATCCGATATGGATTGTCTACATATTCCTTTATGAGGAAATCAAGTTGGCGTAGTTCCTGAGAAACATACAAAAGTGATATTTGGTTTTTCTATTAAAAGAGAAAGAGGGGAGGGAAACCGAACCCTATGTGGTATTTCTATGTATCCCTCCGTGGGAAGTCAGGTTGAACGTAGTTCTATTACATCAAAACCTAACTCTATTTGTCTTCAGACATAATATCTCTTCATTCCGTCTGAGTTGATGGGCTTCGTGGAAGTGACTCTTCCATCCATTTCTGCTAAGATTAGAGCTCTACTCAATAGTGCTCGATGAACCACGTAAGGACTTTACCAGTTTGGTGCGAACTTTTCTTTGGCTTCTTCTTAATGGGGAAAGATTTTCTTCAAAACCAACTGCCTCAGTGTGAATTGGCAAGGCTTCACTCTCTTGTTACATGCGCTGGCCATCCTGTTTTGATATAGCTGACCATTATATACTACATTCATTCTTTTCCTGTCAATGAGCATGAGTTGTTCCTGTCTGACCCGTACCCACTTTGGGCCATCCAATTTTGCTACTTGAATGACCCATAAAGGTGGTATTTCGACCTCTGCGGTTATCACAGCTTTACTGTCGTATATCTACATGTACAACGTTGCCCTAGTTGATGGTCTCATGGTAGTTTGATAACCAATTAAAGTGAAAGGTAGTTTCTCGTGCTATTATCTGTGAGTGTCCACTATCTTCCATAGAATTCTCTTGATATTCTTGTTGGATGCCTCGACTGCCCTATTCATTTGTGGTCTGTATGCTGTGGAATTGTGGTGGATGATTCTGAACTTCTCGCAGATTTCTCTCATGAGGTTGCTGTTGAGGCTAGTAGCATTATTAGTGATGATGGACTCCGATATCCCAAATCTACAAACGATGTTGTATCACACAAAATCTTCCACTACCTTCTTTTTGACGACCTTATAAGTAGATGCCTCGACCCATTTAGTGAAATAGTCGATAGCTACTAAGATGAAATGATGTCCATTTGATGCAGCGGCTCTATAGGTCCAATCACATACATACCCCAAGCGGCGAATGGCCAGGTTGAACCCATTACGTTTAACTCATTCGACGGAACCTGGATGAAATCCTCGTGAATCTTGCACTAGTGACACTTTTGCACATAGCGGATACTATCAATTTCCATAGTCATCCAAAAGTATCCAGCTCTCAAAATCTTCTTGGCTAATGTGAACCCATTCATATGGGAACTGCATGTTCCTGCATGTATTTCCTCCAATAGTCTGGTTGCCTCAACGGTGTCTACAAATCTCAACAAACCTAAGTCTGTGATCCTCCTATACAGGACTTCCCCGTTGAGGAAAAAGTGATTTGCCAGCGTCTTGAGGGCTCGCTTTTGATCGTTAGTAGCATCCTCTGGGTATTCTCTAGTCACAAGGAACTTTATGATGTCATGATACCCGGGTTTACCATATGGTTCTTCATCTATGTGGAAGAAATACGCATGTTGATTCTTGATCTCTACCTTAATAGGGTCGATGTAGTTCTTATCTGGATGCTGAGTCATAGAAGATAGGGTTGCAAGAGCGTCGACGAACTCATCCTGAATCCTGAGGACGTGTTTGAACTCAATCTTTGTGAACTTCTTGCATAGCTCCTTCACGTAGTACATGTATGAAAGTATATTAACATTCATCGTGGACCATTCTCCTTGGACTTGGTGTATCAACAAATTAGAATCTCCTATGACCAAGAGTTCCTTGACATTCATGTCGACTTCCATTTTGATTCCAATGATGCATGCTTCGTATTCCGACATATTATTAGTACAAGAGAACCTTATTTTTGCCGATACTGGATAGTGCTGTCCAGATTCCGAAATCAAGACTGCAACAATTCTACTCCTTTAAAGTTTGCTGCTCCATCGAAAAATATTCTCGATCTAGGGTATGATTCTACAATATCATCTCCAGCAAATAACACTTCTTCATCAGGGAAATACTTGGTAAGCGGTTCGTAATCCCCATCCACCGTATTCTCAGTGAGGTGGTTGGCTAAAGCTTGTCCTTTGATAGCCTTTTGAGTTATGTACACAATGTCAAATTCGCTAAGGGGAATTTGTCATTTAGCTAGCTTTAAAGTAGGCATCAGCTTCTAGAAGATGTACCTGAGCGAGTCGAGCAAAGATATAAGATGTGTAATGTATGCTAACATGTAATGCCTTAATTTCAGGGCAATCCAAGTCAGAGCACAACATGTGCGTTCTATTAGAGTATACTTAGCCTTGCATGGAATGGGCTTCTCACTTAAGTAGTAGATGGTCAGCTCCCTTTACCCAGTTTCATCATGTTGTCCCAACATGCAGCTGAAGGCATTATCCAATACTGACAAATACAGTAACAATGTTTTCCCTGATTCGGGATGAACCAGCACTGGCGGATTTGATAGATATTCCTTGATTCTGTTGAAGACTTTCTGGCACTCTTCTGTCAATTTTGTGGTAGCATCCTTCTTTAAAAACTTGAAAATGGGTTCACAGATTACCGTGGACTGGGCTATGAAGCGACTGATGTGATTCAACCTACCCAGAAAACTCATGACATCTTTCTTGCTATTTGGTGGTGGTAAGTCCTGAATGACCTTGATTTTTGATGGGTCCAGTTCTATCCCATTTCTGTTTACAATTAAGCCCAACAACTTTCTAGTAGGGACTCCGAACGCGCACTTTGTCGGATTCAACTTCAAAATGTACCTTCGCAGGCGTTCGAAAATTTCTCTCAAGTCGTCCAAGTGCTCAAAACTCTTTCGAGACTTTATGAATCATGTCGTGAAAGAGGGTCATCATGGCCTTCATGTAGTTGGTTCCGACGTTCTTGAGGCAGAACGACATGACCCTATAGCAGGAAACTCCCAAAGGTGTAGTGAAGGCAGTCTTTTCTGCATCTTCCTCGTTCATCAAGATTTGGTGATACCCAGCGAATTAATCTACAAACGACTGCAGTTCATGCTTCGCGCAATTGTCGATAAGGATGTGGATATTTGGCAGAGGGAAATCATCCTTTGGACTAGCTTTGTTGAGATCTCACTAGTCCATACATATTCTGATCTTTCCGTCTTTCTTGCGTACTGGAACGATGTTTGCCAACCAGCTTGGATAGTTGGTGATCCTAACTACATTCGCTTATATCTATTTGGTCACTTCTTCCTTTATTCTCAAACTTAAATCAAGTTTGAATTTTCTGGATTTTTGCTTGACCGACGGCCTAGTAGGATCGGTGGGCAGTCGATGCGAGACAATGTCATTACTTAATCGTGGCATGTCTTCATAGGACCATGCGAGTACATCAATGTATCGTTGGAGGAGCTCAATAAGTTTTTCCTTCTGCTCGGCTCCTAGATGAATGTTGATTTTGGTTTCTATTACGCCTTCTTCACTTCCAAGATTGACCACTTTCGTTTCTTCGAGATTGGGCCTTTTCTAACTCTCCAACTACAAGATCTCCTCTATGAGATTTTCAGGCATCATGCTCTTATCATACTCCTCATAATCTGGGTCATTGCACCTGATGGTTTCATTACATGTCATAATCACTAAATGCGGGTTTTTAGCAGTTTGGTTACTGAAAAGAAAAGCTAAGTATAAATAAAGAGGTGAATGAAGTTGCAATATTTGAGAAAATGATTCTTTATATTTCATCAAATGGGGAACATCTTAAGCATTAAAAAGAGGCAAATGACAAAAAGGTACAGACACGGTGCATGCCTCAATTTACCGTACGCTTTTCAAAAGAAAACTTTTACAGTTCCATACTACCAAGACTCCTGGTAAACCAAAGCCTGACTGGCAGTCCAATTTCGTAGCTCTTCCCCTGGTTCGGCATCCTTGATAGTTGGTGTCTTGATGTCAGTCCCTTTACAGCATTCTTCAATCATATTCACGAACAACTTTCGTATCCCGTCGATAATATAATCTTCAGGTACTGAACTTTGACGCGGACTTGAAAAATGCTCTAGCACAAAAACCTTTTTCCCGAAGCTAATTGTTGGAGCTTTCCCTTTTGGAGAGTGATATCATATGCCAGCCCTTCCCTTCTGTCCATTATGTTCAATTGGCTTTGTGATTCCGTCTGACCTAGCTCCCAGCCCTTCCCTTTTGCCCATTATGTTCAATTAGTTCTGTAATTTCGTCTGACCTGGCTCCTAGCCCTGTTCCTGGCTTGTATCCATATTTCATTATCTCCCTCGTAGCCATCTTGGATCTATACGGCGACTGCATTCCCAGGTTTTTTTAGTTTCTTCTATAGACATGTGATTTTTTACCCTCCCCAAGATTTTTCATATTTTAACACGTAAATATTTAATTTAGGCCTAATATAGCTATTTTAATTAATTTTGATTCTTTTACTTTATTTTATTACAAGAAAATAAAAATTATAAAAAAATAGTTGCATTAATGTGCAGTAGCCATTTTTAATCTTGAAAAATACCAAAAAAATAATTAAAAAATAGTTTATTTTAACGGTCAGTCTTATTTTAATAGTTTATTTTACTTAAGTAGGATTAATAAATAAATAAAGTCGCGTTTTTAATCTCGTTCGCGGCGAAAGAATAAAACTTGGGCTCGAGCAATCCATCTTTAGGCCTAATTTTGGACCTAGCCCATAATTCCTAGGCTCATACCCCTAACATAATCCCTACCCCTATATAATAGTACCCAATACCTAAACACCCTGCAGGAAAAAAACACAGAATCCACCGTTTGTCTTCTTCCAAAATCAAAGAAAACCAAAAAATAAGAAGCAATCTTCTCAAAAGAGAAAATTTGAGCGCTGCTAGCACCCAAGAACGGACAGAAAAAAAGGGGCTGGGGAATGAGAACAGGGAAAAGGAACGGAAAAAAACTTGAGGCTAAGATCTGGAAACAAAAAAAATAACAAAGAAAAAGGATCGAAAAAAAAAGAGAGGGATCTGGGAGATAGAGGGATGAAAACTAGAAGTGAGGCCTTCCTTTCATTTTCTTCTTGATGTTTTCTTTTCAAATGCACGCCCCATTTTCAGTCATGGACAACCACCCAAAGTACCATGAAAATCAACACCAAACACGAAGCCAACAAAAAACAATCCAAACTCAGTAGAGGTGAGTCCGTTCGGGGACATCGATTTCGATCGCCGGTGAGTTCTCTGGCCGTAGTTCAGTCCCAATTTCGGTTCTGTTCGTGTCTCTGTTTGGTCGTCGAGTTTCGCCCTTGTACACCAGTTGATTCTTAATAAAAGAAGGCTTCTACTCCTTAAAGCTGTTTGGAGGTGTAATTTGCTCGGGTGTTTCTGCTGATTTTCGCTGATGCTTTAAGCTGGGTTTTGAGTTCAACTTTTGGCTCAAATCTATGTTTAAAAACTGTTGTTCTCGCTGTTGCTGATGGGCTCCGAGATTTTTTGTTGAATACACTGTCTGAGACTTATTCGCTACTCGATTTTGCCCGATTTAGTTGATGTAATTGCTGAGGTTCGTTAATTAAAAGACTATATCAGGTTCATTTTTACCTCTCTCCCTTATCACAGTAATTTTATATCACTTGAGTTGATGATTGTTCATTTTTTACTGTGATTCTTTGTTGTGTATTTTTCTTGTGTTAGATGTGTTTTAAAGCTAAACATCTCGGATGGAAATTGCAGTAGTGGTGCATGTCTTTTTGTGTTAATTGTCGTACAGATATAGTATTGCGTTTGATATTGGGTACGAATAGATCACAAGTTGTTGAATATTTATGTGTATTGTCATTTGTGCAACTCGTGTGAATTAGCCGTTTGGTATTGCTATTGCGAGAAAGCTGGTTCATTGATGAGAGGTCATATCATATGTTGTGTTATGCCATCAACTGTTTGTGCGTAAGTGTTGATTTATGCATGTTTAATTTGCTAGTTTGAATTTATGCAGTAACCGGTCAGATTTGAAAAGCTCATATGAGGTTTGGATTCAATTTGATGTCTATGAACAACTACTGTGCGTTTTTATTTGTTATTGTGAACGAAGATTAGTAAATCCAAAAAGGTCTCTTCTGATTTATGCTTCAAATAGCACCGAGTATATGAGTTTCCTTGCCTCGATTCATTCATTTGTTTTCTTGGGAGATATGTACCTTTTTATGAATTCCTTTGAAATTAATATGGCCGTAAGTTTAGTTTGGCTAATTTCGAGTAATAAAACCTTTTGAAACAATTAAGGCGCGTCATGCCAAATAAAATCTCAAAACTCATGGCCCTCACTTAATTAATTGTAACCCTTTAGAAATCGAGGTGTGTCATTTAGTTGAATTTTCCATGGCCCTCGCAAACCTGAAAGTGCGTAGTTGCTTTAGGCGCGCAATTTAAATTAATTTCCTTAAACTCGGGTGTGCATTTCATGTGACCCAACTCCAATTCTCACAACGTTAAATAAAATGTGACGTGGACCGCAGGTGCATTTCATGTGGCGTGACTCAAGGTGTGTTTTAAATAACGTTGAATCTTCCTAAAAATAATTAAAACCTGTTAATATGTTAACAAATTGAACCATAGGCTAAAACATGTATTAAAATCAGATAATAGGCCAATTGTAATAGTTTAAGCGACTGTGCTAGAACCACGGAATCCGGGGGTGCCTAACACCTTCCCTCGGGTTAACAAAATTCCTTACTTAGAATTTATGGTTCGCAGACTTCAAAAGGAAAGTCAAATTTCCTCGATTTGGGATTTAAAATAAACCGATGACTTGGGACACCATAAATTATTTCAAGTGACGACTCTGAAATAAATAAATAATCACATTTCGAATAATGTCACTTTAAGTTGGAAAAAACTCTCTTATACTCCCTTTCTGGGGTAGGTAAAAAGGAGGTGTGACATCTTCCATCTTGGTAGTCTGCATGATTTCCACCACATGGAAAACAACTCTGTCTAGCCCTTTAATGAATGGAACAACATACTCCAAATAAGCAGAGTGACCCCACTCGCCATGATCCACAATCTCCTGACATCCCCACTCAAAATTCATGCATTGGTGCAAAGTGGATGGGATGGTCCCCACCATATGTATTCAAGGCCTTCCCAACAACAAGTTATACGAAGAAGAGATGTCCATTATTTGAAATAATATGGGAAAATTGATCTGCCCGATCTGCAAGGCCAAATAAATTTCTCCAATAACATCTTTTTGCAAACCATCAAAGGCCCTCATCCTCACGTGGCTTTCCTTGACTTCCCTCAAATGAATTCCTAACTCCCGTAGGATGTAGAGCAGACAAATGTTGACTCCTGACCCTCCATTGACCAACACTTGGGACACCACTTTGTCCCCGCTTTTGACAGTGATATGAAGAGCCTTGTTGTTACTTGCTCCTTAGACATGAAGTTCGTTTCTTCTGAAAGTGATCATGTTTGCTTCGACTATTTTCCCGATTGTCGCTGCTAGCGCTTCACAAGTGGTGATACTTGGTCCGCTTACCCCACTTAGTAATTTCAACAAGGCATCCTTATGACTGTCAGAACTCATTAATAGATCCATGATTGATATCTATGTTGGAATTTTCTTCAGCTGTTCCTCCATGGAATACTTTTTTACTTGACATTCTCTTCCAAAACTCGGTGGCTTCTGGGTCTGTTGTGTTCCTTCTTTGAATTTTCTTCCTTCCCGGGTTTCCTCGATTGACATCTTCAGGAGCATAGCATCTCCCATACCTAGTAATACCATGTGTTGCAGCAGAGTCTATCATTTTGGCCTTTCCCTTTTGCTGGTCCGTCCATAGGATGATTTTGTATTCTTGACATTCTTTGTCTCCTATAGCTACGACAAGTTGTTGCTGATAAGTTTGAACCATCTTGTAGGCCTCAGTCTTACTATAATGATCATAACCATTTGAGGAGGGATCCCGGTGGCTTCTGCTTTCCTATAGTGACAATTGTTCCCTTTAGGTCATACTCTTCATCCAATGTGATCATGTTAGCTCTCTGGTTTCAATCTCATTTTTCAACTTAAAACAATCTTCAATATCATGCCCAGTTATATTGGAATGGTACACGTATCTTTTAGTGGCATCAAAATACTTGGAGGGATGTTCCCCTTCCTTCAACTAGGTGTATCAATTCTGCTCTTCTAATTCTCTCGATCAATTGGGCCAGAGGCACAACAATTGGGGTATAATTTTTAGGACCCTTCTCCTCAAAATTTTGACGAGGGCGTGGTGCATAAGCAGGTCAGTTTTGGTGTGTAGTGGTTTGGACAGGAGCATATAGTCGTTGTGGGTTTTGGTTGTTGTTGGCTTGAAGGGGGTTGTATCGTGGTTGAGGGTGGTAATATGGCTAGGTGTTATAGATTGGAGCGTAAGTGGGTGGTGGCGAATGGTTGTTTGGGGAATAGGAAGGGCTTCCGTGATGTGAGTTGGGTTGGTAGTAAGGGACGACTGCTGAGACCTCCTCTTTCTTCTTCTTTCCACTACCGATCGGCCCTGATTGGATGGCCTTGATGGATGCTTGCAGTGCTGCCATGGATCGTACATTCTCATATTTTATACCCTCTTGTAAGAAATCTCCCATCTTGACCAGCTCTAGGAATTTCTGTCCCATCATTCCCATCATCTTTTCGAAGTATATTCCCTCCTAGGCTCTGATGAAATATTTAGTTAGTTCACTGTCGTCCATAGGAGGTTGCACCCTGTCAGCCTCTAACCTCCACCGACGTGCATATTCTTGGAATGACTCGGATGGTTTTTTCTACAGGTTCACTAGTGTGAATCGATCGAGCGTGATATCTGTGTTGAATCGAAAAGGATTCATGAAGTCCTCCGTCATATCTTGCTAAATTCTACAATTTTGCAGATCTTGTCGAGTATACCAGGTGAGTGTATGTACGGTGAAATTGGGGGGTCTCATTTCTCATCATCGAGGCACCTTAGTAGACCATCTCGAAGTCTCGAGGCTACAAGGTCATGGTCGAGTTTTCCTCTCTCGAGGTTTGTCGACGCCCGACCCTGGGATAGTGTCGATCATGGCTATGGTATAAATAGGGAGTTCTTAAAGCATGTGTCTAGGACTGACAGAGCCTAGCGAGCTACTCTAAACCTGCATCAGGGTGTTATCTAGTTGTCCCATCTCCACTTCTTTGTCATTAATGTATTTTGTACTATGTTGGAATTCCCCTCCTATATAAAGGGGATCCTTATCATTTTATAGGGCTCTGCTGCTCCAATTTCTCCACACAAAATATACAAGAACATTCTATTTTGCTCTCTAACATATTCTCTTGACATTATTGCTCTCATTTATTTTCTTCATTATTGTTCATCATTTACTGCTTATATTGGCCATAAAGAGCCTTCGTTAATTTATTATAGTTGTTAGCCATATTCCGACCCCCCTCGATAGCTCCCTGCCAAGCTTTGAATTGACCTCGAGGCCCCGATAATTGGCCCAATGGTTTGATTACCGCTCTATCATTAACTTTTATTTCGTTTCTAAGTCTCACGTACGTAGTATCGACTGCTTAACAAACTAGCATAAAAATAGATCACGTATTTTTAGAGTCCAATCAACAAATTTAATTGTTATTACCATTTTTCCGGTAAACAGTTTGGCGGCCACCGTGGGGCTAAAAATAATAGTGATTATTTGCTTGCTTGTTTCGTCACACAACGCAAGTTATCTTTTCTTGTCCAAGATCTTCGATTTTGGGTCAAAATGTCTAACTCTGCGAATGGGGGCGAAAATAACAATCTTGAGGACCACGGAGAAAACGGTGTGGACGTTCCAAGTGTTGGTGTGCCACCACAAAACCCTGAGAATGCGCCAGAACTAATCCCCATAGACGCGGTCTCACGCGATGCCCAACGGGTCGATATAAGCTCGCATACCGATAGGAGCGTGCATTAAGGAGATCCACAAGAAGCTCAGAAAACTCCGACCAAGGAGGAGCGTGAGGTTAGCCTACATGTTATTTTTGAAATGTTTCACGCACAACAGCTAGATATTTCTCAGCTGCAAATTCACCAGAAAACTCCCAGCACGATAGCATCGGGGACAACTCCCCCAGCCGAACAGGTACCGGAGAGATCGAGCAATAACGGGTCGATGACCGATCCCGCCATTGTAAAAATGCTCGAGGACCTCACATGAGGGATCGAATCGGGCGAGAAAATGATAGAAGCCAACGACAATGTCACGACCCAAATCGATGGGCCGCAATGGGTGCCTGAGTCCTACCTGTCAAACACCCCTAAGCATGCGTCTAAGATACGAGCCTGAATAACATCTGTTGAGTTACAAAAATATCATACAAGAAGGAAACTTGCCTTCAAGTCATATGTACGTATACAGGCAGAATACAGTGGACGAGCCGGCAAGACTACTATAAACAAGTATACATCCAAAACTGAAAGTCGTTAAGGCCACATACAACCCAACTAGACATGTTATCTACAGACCTCTAATGGAAAAATAATTGTACAAAGATGGGATTGAGCCATGTCATACCTATATATATATATATATATATATATATATATACACACACACAAATGTATCGTACCAAACTCAAAAGTAGCTCCGAATCAAGTGGAGCACGCAAATTCTCGCTGATCAGGGATCCTAAGAAGGGGGATCGTCAGCTTGCCTACCTGCACCTGTTCCCGAAATTATTTGAACGAATCTGCTTTTGTGGAATATGGACGAAATTCTGCTTTGAAATTCTCAAAATACAAAAACAAAATTGGTAGCTCTTTGAAATTGAAACATTGGCTTCTTTTGAAATTTCAGTCAAAATTCTTGAATCGGTAAACGAAAGGATTCTGCTTTTCACGTTTTGGTTTAAGAACCAAAGACAAAATGTAAAATGGTTGTTTGATCTTGAATGAAGGAATTTATTTTGCTCTCTAATGTATATGACTAATATCACTAAGACTTAAATGAGTTAATAAGACTAATATGACTAACACTTGAATGAGTTACACGTTTCCTCCCTAAGCATATATGACCAATTGGTCATATATTTGAATAGTCTGTCTATTGCCACGTGGGGGTGGGGGTGGAGGTGGAGAGTGAGGTTGAGATTATAAATTTTTACCCACTTATTAGTTAACTGGGTAATGTCCTGTTACCCGGTAATTAATTAATTACCCGCATAATTTAAAAATTACCACAAATTATTTAAAATTCTATTTATTTTTAAAATACTTCATATATACTTTATATATTATACTACCGTGGTCATATGGTACCTTGCATGGTACTAGTTCATAATTATCGGGTATTATTGCTGGACCCGTGTTTTTATTCCAAATTGGCCACTTTTAACGAAACTCATTTTCTTTAATCCATGTACCCCTTTATCCTTCATAACACTTATTTATCGCTTGTTATAAATAGCGTAAGTACGTTAACGTCAAGATGATATTATCCCCGAGTCTACGTCGGTTAACTGAAAATAAAATTTTACTGTAAGAAAACACGAGATGTATCATCCTTCCCCCTTAGAAATATTCGTCCTCGAATGTTTAACTCTCTGGGATTTATATAACCTTGGTAGAGTCACCTTTGTAACAACGCTACTACCAACTTTTCTTGTAGAAACCCAGTAATTTAACGCCATATAGGATCACAATCATTAATAACGATGATGGCCTCACACGATCAATAACAATATCTAGCACAAGAATTCGTACACGCACCTTGAGGTTATGATGTCTCAGTCAGACCCTTCTCTGGAGGAGGAAATAAGTAGGGATATCTAAACTTCATGTTTTCCTCGGCCTCCCAAGTCATTTCTTCCACATTGTTGTTTCCCCGAAGTACTTTCACGGAGGCTACCTACGTATTCTGCAGCTTGCGGATTTGTCAGTCTAGGATAGGAACCGGAACTTCCTCGTATGATATGTCTTCTGTAATCTGTACATCGTTCATGGGCACCACTCGGGTAGGATCGCCCAGATACATGAAAAATCGGATGGACAGACTATTATTCCGAGGGCAATTCTAACTCGTAAACTACTTGGCCCACTCTCTGAATAATCCTATAAGGCCCAATATACCGTGGCATAAGTTTGCCTTTCTTGCCAAATCTCATCCCACCCTTCATCGATGACACCTTTAAGAACACCCAGTCATCAACCCCGAACTCTAAATCTCGTCGCCGCACGTCAGAATATGACTTCTGATGACTCTGAGCTCTCAATAGTCTATCCCGAATCAACTTTACTTTTTCTATGGCTTGCTAAACTAGGTCTGGCCCATGTAATCCAGATTCTCCAACATCGAACCACCCTATAGGCGATCTACATTTCTGTCCATAAAGAGCTTCGTATGGAGCCATCCGAATACTGGAATGGTAGCTGTTATTATATACGAACTCAATAAGTGGAAGATGATCATCCCAGCTACCGTTGAAGTCTATTACACAAGCTCATAACATATCCTCCAGTTTTTGAATAGTACGCTAAGCCTGTCAATCTGTCTGGGGATGAAATGTCGTACTAAGACTTACTTTAGTCCCCAATCCTTTTTGGAAGGACCTCCAAAAGTTAGCTGTAAATTGAGCTCCTCTATCCGAGATAATAGATACAGGGACACCATGCAGTCGTACTATCTCTTTAATATAAAGCCTTGCATAATCCTCTAAGGAATATGTAGTTCTAACGGGCAGAAAATGGGCTAACTTTGTAAGCCTATCAACAATCACCCATATCGAATCGAACTTAGGTAAGCCTATGATAAAGTTTATATTGACTATTTCCCATTTCCAAGTCGGAATCTCCATATCCTGCAATAATCCACCGGGTTTTTGATGCTCAATCTTAACCTGCTGACAGTCAGGACACTAGGCAACAAATTCTGCTATATCCTTTTTCATTCCATCCCACCAATACACTTCCCTGATATCATGATACATCTTTGTTGCTCCTAGATGAATAGAATAACGAGAATAGTGAGTTTCTCCCGTAACCTGCCAACGCAACCCTGCAACATTAGGCACACATAATTGCCATTGATATCTGAGGACCCCATCTTCTGTAATTTCAAATGGTGTCTTCTCCTTTTGAAGGGTGGTATCCCTATAATGAACTAACACAGGATCCTCGTACTAGCATTCCTGACATTGTCGTATCCTGAACAGTAATTCTAATGTCACCTGAGTCCAGTAACCGAACTCCAAGACTAGCTAGCTAATGAACCTCATGGGCTATTCCCCTCTTTTCTGGCTATAAATACGACAGGCTACCCATAGATCTATGGCTAAGGGCGTCGGCTATTACGTTC
The DNA here is from genome assembly GCF_000393655.2 of Nicotiana sylvestris. Taxonomy (NCBI): domain Eukaryota; kingdom Viridiplantae; phylum Streptophyta; class Magnoliopsida; order Solanales; family Solanaceae; genus Nicotiana; species Nicotiana sylvestris. The sequence goes on from NC_091062.1 coordinate 75,929,966, forward strand.
ACCTTCCCCGAATGGTATAAAATATTAACGTCATAGTCTTTAAGTAGCTCCAACCATCTCCTTTGACGAAGATTCAATTCCTTTTGCTTGAAGATATACTGGAGGCTCTTATGATCCGTATAGATATCAACATGAACGCCATACAAGTAGTGCCTCCACATCTTTAGTGCATGAATCACCGCGGCTAACTCTAAATTGTGGGTCAGGTAGCTCTTCTCATTCTTTCTTAGTTGTCTAGAAGTATAAGCAACAACCTTACCATGTTGCATCAACACACAACCCAATATTATTCCTAAAGTGTCACAATAGATAACGTAACCATTAGTCCCTTCTGGAAATGTTAGAACCGGTGCTGAAGTTAATCTATCCTTTAAGGCCTGGAAAACTCTATTCGCAAGCGTCAGTCTATTGAAACCTAGCTCCCTTCTGAGTTAACTTACATGGTTATCCTAATCTTGTACAATTCAGGAAATTTCCCTCTTCGGAGGCCCAAACTTCATCTTTTATCCCTCACAATTGTGCCCTTATCCCACTATTAAGGCAACATTTCATCTATTCTAAACGTTACTAGTCTTAGACTCTTTGAGTTTATTCGGGCTATATTGAGCCTTCTATAACTTAGAGAAACCATCAGCTCTCTTATGAACTTATTCCCAAGGACAGTTACAGAGTTCAGCCAGAATTCACATTTAGAAAATTTCGCATACAACTTCCCTTCTTCTAAAACTCTAAGCACAGTACACAAATGACCAGCATGCTCATCCTCTGAACGACAATACACCAATATATCATCAATAAATACAATTACGAATAGATCTAAGAAAGGCCTGAACACATGGTTCATCAAATCCATGAATATTGCTAGGGCATTGGTTAGACCGAACGACATAACCCGAAATTCAAAGTGCCCATATCTAGTCCTGAATATTGTCTTCGAAATATCTTCCTCCTTAACCCTTACCTGATGGTACCCGATCCTTAAGTCTATCTTTGAAAAACACTTGGCACCTTGTAACTGGTCAAATAAATCCTCAATCCTTGGGAGCGGGTACTTATTATTGATCGTCACCTTATTCAACTGCCTATAATTAATACACACTCATAAGGGACCATCTTTCTTCTTCACAAACTAAACAGGTGCTCCCTACGGTGACGTACTATTTCTGATAAAGCCTTTTTCAAGTAAGTCCTTTAGTTGTTTCTTTAACTCTTTCAACTCTGCGGGGGCCATTCTATACGAAGGAATAGATATTGGGTGAGTATCTGGTAGTCGGTCAATGGTAAACTCAATTTCTTGCTCTAGCGAAAGACCCGAAAGTTCATTGGGAAAAACATCGGAAAACTCACTAACCACTGGGATGGATTGAATGGTTGGTGACTCTACTACCGTATCCTGAACCCAAACTAAGTGATAAATACAACACTTACTGATCATCTTCCTTGCCTTGAGATAAGAAATAAATATGCATTTCGGCAATGCCGTATTACCTTCCCTCTCCAAAATAGGCTCCCCTGGAAATTGAAATCGGCCTATCTTTGATCTACACTTGATGTTAGCATAACAAAAGTTCAACCAATCCATACCCATTATAATATCAAGTTCTACCCAACTGAACACCGCGTACCTTGTCCTTGTTTATTATCAAATCTATCACGGGCCATTTCGGGCCATATTCATATATATAGGTAACAATATTAAAACTTAACTTGCATAACTAATTTAGAAAAAGGTTTATATACATAGGGGTCGACTAGGCCGTAGACAAATCATACCCAAAACTATATACAGGATACTATCTGCAAAACCTCTAAATAGGCATAACCATAATATATACAAGTCGGTACGGGGCTCCCTACATTCTCATAAAACAACCAAACACATTTAGAACCCTGACTTGGTAATATTCCAAGAAGAGGTGGAACTCACCAAACAAAAACTGACACTTGGAGGAAGTCTATAGTATAGGCTCCTTGCCTCGTCCTATATAAGAACCTCGATCGGACACACTTCGAAGCGGAATCTTCATGTCCTTATCAGTTACCTTCCTCCTCTTGGCCCGACTACTATCTTCTTCCTCTATGTATCCCATAACATACACCGGCGAACCTTGATTGACGGACTCCCAAGACTGTGGACTATCCGGAATCTCAGAAGAGCTGGTGTCTACAAATACCTTGACATAATTTTGAGCCTGAGGGAATCCCGGCTGTGCCAATCCATGCACTACTCCCCTCATACCCTAATCAACGGGCTGTGAAACTAAGGGCCTTGGTGAGGTCGGAACTCCTCTCACCCCATCTACTGCCGGAGTGGTCGAAACAGCTCGAACATAAGACTCATATGGATCCTCGGATAGATCCTCCTCAATAGAACCCATGATCTTCGATGGGTCTGAATCCATAGTATAACTTATCTCTCTTTCTAACACCTTCGTAGCCTTCTGACCCGTGCTAACGGCTGTAGTCTTTGGAGGCATTGCTGAAAACGTAACGCATCGTTAGGAACATGAATGCTTATATCGCACGATCTAAGATAAGACGAGAGGATAACATCATATATTTCCTATAGCCTCCTATATATAAGTGTGGTGCACGACACACCCATAAACAAGACTCTACTAGACACAGTCTGTAGACAACCCTAAGACAAAACTGCTCTGATACCATTTTTGTCACGACCCAAACTGACGGGCCTCGATGGGTGCCTGAGTCCTACCTGTCAAACACTCATAAGCATGCGTCTAAGATACAAGCCTGGGTAACATCTGTTGAGTTACGAAAATATCATACGAGAAGGAAACCTGCCTTCAAGGCATATATACGTATATATGCAGAATACAATGGACGAGCCGGCAAGGCTGCTATAGACAAGTATAGCTCCAAAAACAAATCCGTCAAAACCACATACAACCCAACTAGATATACTGTCTACAGACCTCTAATGGAAACATAACTGTACAAAGACGGGACTGAGCCACGTCACACTCATATATATATATATACACAAACGTATCGAACCAAACTCAAAAGCAGCTTCGGATCAAGTGGAGCACACCAATTCTCGCTGATCAGGGATCCTAAGAAGGGGACCGTCAGCTTGCCTACTTGCACCTGTTCCTGAAATTATTTGAACGAATCTGCTTCTGCGAAATATGGACAAAATTCTGCTTTGAAATTCTTGAAATTGAGAAACAAAATTGGTAGCTCTTTGAAATTGAAATATTGGCTTCTTTTGAAATTTCAGTCGAAATTCTTGAATTGGTGAACGAAAGGATTCTACTTTTCACGTTTTGTTTTAAGAACCAAAGACAGAATGTAAAATGGTTGTTTGATCTTGAATGAAGGAATTTATTTTGCTCTCTTTTGTATATGACTATTATGACTAAGACCTAAATGAGTTAATATGACTAAGACTTGAATGAGTTACACGTTTCCTCCACTAAGCATATATGACCGATTGGTCATATATTTGAATTGTCTGTCTATTGCCACGTGGGAAGGGTGGGGTGGAGATTATAAATTTTTATCCACTTATTAGTTAACTGGGTAATGTTTTGTTACCCGGTAATTAATAAATTACGTGCATAATTTAAAAATTATCACAAATTACTTAAAATTCTATTTATTGTTAAAATACTTCATATAGACTTTATATATTATACTACCGTGGTCATATGGTACCTTACATGGTACTAGTTCATAATTATTGGGTATTATCGCTCGACCGGTATTTTTATTCCAAATTGGCCACTTTTAACGAAACTCGTTTTCTTTAATCCGTGTACCCTTTATCCTTCATAACACTTATTTATCGCTTGTTATAAATAGCATAAGTACGTTAACGTCAAGATGATCTCATCCCCGAGTCTACGTCAGTTAACTAAAAATGAAATTTTACCGTACGAAAATGCGAGATGTAACAAACAAGAAGGTCGAGACCTACATCTCCAGAATTGACCAAATTCCGGGTGCACCTTGTCACACCTCCTTTTACTACCCCGAGATGGGTATTAAGGGAGTTTTTCCAATTAAAGTTACTAAAATCGAAACGGGATTATTTATTCAAATTCAAAGTCTCCACTTGGGATAATTTATGGTATCCCAAGTCACCGGTTTAAAATCCCGAATCGAGGAAGTTTGACTCTTATTTATGGTCTGCGAACATAGAAATTTGGGTAAGAATTTTTGTTAATCTAGGAGAAGGTGTTAGGCATTCCCGGGTTTTGTGGTTTTAGCATGGTCGCTTTGATCATACTTGGCTTAATCAAATTGTCAAATTACTCATTTTTGAACCTATGTACATTTCACTCTTTTAATTAAGAAATTATCTTGAAATGAGTCATGTGCACGTGTACCCATTTGTTTGGCGCGTCAAAAATTCTATCACGCGTACGTGTCCACAATTAATAATGTTTTATTATTATTAAGATAAGAATGTTTAATCAAAACTGCGCGAACGCATACTCTGATTTTGTTTTTAAAATCGTAATTATGTCACGCGAATGTGTACACAATCAAAATGATGTATTAAATCGTGCCTAAAGTATTTTCTACGAATATTCATGGTTATTTCTTTCTAAATTTGAGATTATTGTAAGGAAATGAGCTACTGATATGAAATTGTTGAAGTATTTTTGTATAGAGTAAATACATAATAAACGCTAGCTTATTTTTTGTAGTATCTAAGTCCAAACCCCCGTAACTATTAGCTTATTAGATCAAAAGGCCAAAACTATCATCAATTTCACATTACTAATATATGTCCCAACCAACGTAATTATCATCTTTATTAATATTTCTAAATTCTAACTTTCATATCATATATCTAATAATAATCAAATCAAGATCATATGTTTATAAAATAAAGAAAGAAAGAAAGAAAAAAAAATGTCCACATGCCTAATTGGGTGAAGCTTAACCCAAATCCCTTCATTCATTCATCAGACATCAACAAACTTATTTTTATTAACTAAGAGGAAGAACTCACAAGTTAATTTGCTAACTTATATTCCCTAATTAAATTAAAGCAAACAGCAAATTCCAAAGAGCTTTGTAGTTATGTATATATAAGGAAATATTATTATTACTTTCAAAAATGGTCTCCAGAAACATTAATACTTACTCAAGCTTTCACAGATCTAAGCTAATGAAAAGATAAAACTAAAAAAAAAAAAAAATTGATGCCATATTTTAAATTCAGTAAAGGATAAACATCAACAAGAAAGAAAGAAAAAGACTTTAATCTTAACACGAATGATGTCAGCACAATAGCAAGCTCAAATAACTAAAAGTATGCCTTTAATTGCACATAGTAATGAATAGTAAATAAACCAAACTTTGCAAATAAAGCTAAGTAAAGCAACGGACCTTTGAAAGCTGATTTTTTTATAATAATTTCTGTCAATGCGACGTACAACCAAATCTGGCGACTACGATCTACCGGAGCGAAAATCAAAGCAAACATATGGACGGAGTGAAACCCGATGATGGTAACCTCTACGATGACCCCTATATCATGGCATCAAATAACCAGAAATTCCAAAATGATTTTCTGAAAAATTGGATGGAATTAACTTTCTGTTGCTGTTTTTTCGTCAATGCAACAACATGAAGAGACAGGAGAAGAGAGACGGGGTGGTAGGGACGACTGGCTACAGTAGGCTACTAGCCAACTAGTGATGAAGTCCGGCAGTGGCAGTGGCGCCGAAAATCGACCAAAGGAGAAACTCCAACACTTAAAGGGGTGAAAGGCCGTTCTTTCAATTTTTGGAAAATAAAAGCTTGGCTCTTGTCTCTTGGTTCAGAGACCAATGACGATGGATAATTCCCTTTGTTTTTGGGAAGGTGCCGCTGCTCGTCTTTTTTTAGGGAGGGGTCTGATTATGATCTATCCTCTATTAGGTCTAGGATGTGTATATTTATGGGAAGGGGTCTAGGGTTAAGGATGGGATAATGAGCTAAGGGTAATTGGGCTTGGATTTAAGAAATTGGGTTGGACCATGCCTTTTGGGTTTGAATTTAGGCTAAGAAGACCAAATAATACAATGTATCTATAAAGTGTACAAATCACTATTAAATAAAATAAAATAATATAAGACCAAATACTAAAAGTGAAACTATTTTTGCATATATTTTTTAATTTTATGTAAAGTAGATAAACTAAAAGTAACTAAATAAAACATCGATTAGCTAAATAAAAGAAAATATTTTTGTAATTTTTATTTTTGTGACAAAATAAAGTAAAGGGTCAAAACTAGTTGAAATAACTATATTAGACTTAAACTAAATATTTAACACTAAAATGTGTAAAATCTTGGGGAGGGTCAAAAATCACATGTCTACAGCTGCCTCTTTTTAATTGGAAATACGAAGTATTTTCAAACAAAGAACGACTACACAGGTTTTTTGACCCAACCCTTATTTAGGGAGACCAAAAACTAAAAGAAAGGAGAATGTGACTGAGCCCTGGTATCTGAGCTGCCTACATATCCTTGGCTATAAAGGAATCAGGCCACATGTAGTTCAAAAGTAGAAACAATGATGGAGTATACTCAGGTGGAGAGCCGGTCGAGGTATTGTTCTGTCGAGATTCCGGTCCACGGTCCTGTTATTACATCAGAAATCAAAAAAATGAAAAAGACTAGCTAAGCCTGTCAACTACGAGTTACAAGGTTCCTATCTATAAGTCTTCTGAAGCTTGATCTTGAGTCTTGAATAGTTCTTCATGCAGACTTTAGATTTGAACCTTGGCGCTTGTTAGCTGCAGGTACTAGCTCGTTCTTCTTCAGCTTTTAGGATCAAGAGCGGACATGTAGTGCTTGTGACTTCAACCACGTCTTGAGCAGTTCACATCTTTCTCTGCTTCTGTATTTTGGATTCACTTCTCTCTTTTTTTTCTTTTTCCCCCTTTTATTTTATATTCTGGATTGAGACTACTTCTATTGGTCATCTCAGACTGTTGACCCGCATTCTTGCCGCGAGATTCTGCTACTTCTAACTTGAATTGAACTCTGAAATGACTTCCCTTGTACTCCAGGTAGGCGCCTGATTGCCAAAATTTGAACTGTATTCCCTTGTTCTCCAGGTGGGCGCCTGATTTCCAAAACTTGAACTGTATTCCCTTGTTCTCCATGTGGGCGTCTGATTGCCAAAACTTGAATTGAATTCTCTTATAATCCAGGTGGGCGCCTTGATTGTCAAAACTTGAACTGTATTCCCTTGTTCTCCAACTAGGCGCCTGATTGCCAAAAACATGAACTGTCTTCCCTTGTTCTCTAGGTGGGCGCCTGATTGCCAAAAACTTGAACTGTATTCCCTTATTCTCTAGGTGGGCGTCTGATTGCCAAAATTTGAACTGTATTCCCTTGTTCTCCGGGTGGGCGCCTGATTGCCAAAACTTGAATTGTATTCCCTTGTTCTCCAGGTGAGCGCCTGATTGCCAAAGACTTGATCTGTATTCCCTTGTTCTCCAGGTAGGTGCCTGATTGCCAAAAACTTGAACTGTATTCCCTTGTTCTCCAAGTGGGCGCCTGATTGCCAAAACTTGAACTGTATTCCCTTGTTCTCCAGGTGGACATGCCTGATTTTCAAAACTTGAACTATATTCCCTTGTTCTTTAGGTGGGCGCTTGATTGTCGAAACTTGAACTGTATTCCCTTGTTTTCCAGGTGGGTGCCTGACATTAAAACAAAACAGACAAAATAAAAGAAACTTTTCTGCCCTAGTTGGGTATCTGGGCACATTTGTGAGTGCTAATCAAATCATGTTATCCAAAAGAGCTCTAAGAACATAAAAGCTAAATCCCATTATCCAGGAGGACCCTGAAAATTTCAAGATACATCTCAGCTTAAGAGTGAAAACTTTAAAACTAAATTATATTTCCTAAAGGTAGAACTTATGCCAAATCCTGTTATCTATGAAGGTCTTGAAATTTAACTAGGTCTCATTATCCAGGAGGGTCCTAAGAACTTTTAAAATTAAATCCCATTATCCATGAGGGCCCTGAAAATTTTAAATTAAATCTCATTATCCAGGAGGGTCCTGAAAAGCAGAGAGTGAACTTACCTGAGCCATGCTCGCTTCCTGGAGGATCTTTGCAGAACGAACAAAATTCCTTGCCCCTGAACCATGCTTTCCTCATGGAGGGTTCCTGTAGATCGAACAAATTTTCTTTCCCCTTCTCAAACCACCTTTGTGCTGACAAAATTTGGGCACGACACTTACAAAATTTAAGCTTCCAAGCTTTGATTTGGACATAGTCTTCGTCCCTGTTTCAAACGAAGAAAACCGTGAGTTTATAAATGTGGTGGTTGGTTTTTGGCCTTGACTTTGAGGGTGATTGCTCCTTCACTTCCCATGATAACTTTGATTTCAACTCGAAAGACCTTGCTTGTTTATTGACTAACCACTTTCTCTGTCCCCCTTATCATAGAAAATACCTCTGATCCGTTCAAACCCAACATCCTCTATCTGTTGCATTTTGCTCATGAATTGACATTTACCGAACCTTTGTATTTCACATGAATCCCAAAGCATGTTGATTGTTACCAACTCAAAGCGCTTGCTTTTCTTTCCTGACTTATACCATTTTGATGTGCTAGCCAGTTCTCGTTTTGTACAATTGGAAAGCTGGTGGCAAATTTGAAGTCATTTCTCACTTGTTCTGACCAAACAGACTTAGAAAGAGGAAGTAAACAAGATAAAAGGAACAGAGTAAAGGAAAATGGAAAGAGATGATTCCTATTAAGAAAACTACAAAGTAGAAATTATCAGATGTGGAATGACCATGGCATGCACCTTTGGATTAAGTGGCCTAACCTGTCAAGCAAATCTAATATTCAACTATTGTTGTACCTCTAAACTGTGAAACTAGGCTTCAATGCTCTAATTATCCAATCTGATTCACGATCCTTATTCGACTTGTAGTGCCCAAAGGGTTTTCCCCATCAAGCCTCTCTCATTTTGTTCTTTCTCTCAACTCACCATCGCCTTATGGTTCCTGTGAAGGTTTTCACCAATAAGACTATCTCATTTTGTTCTTTTCTTCTTATTTCCTCTGATTCTGCAGATGACAAGGCATTAACCATGGTAAAACATCATATACTCTTGGCATGTCTAAACTCAGCACTCTCAAAGATTATCTGGAAGGTCTTTTTGGACTGTAATGTGGCTTTTGGACAGGGTTAGAAAGAAAGGATATCATAAAGGCTCAAAATAACTAAGACAACGGGGCTAATTTATTTACAACTTTTGGAATCCATTCTAAAAACTTTGCCCCAATTTCTAAAATAAGGGAATTTGATTCTTTTTTTTTCTTTACCTTTGGAGTTACTAAGAAAGACTGTCCTACTTTCAACTTCGTGGGATTATGAAATATTTCATTTGATATGACCGAACCGTAAGGCTGCCTACGTATCTTGTGGTGACAAGAATCAGGACAAACGTAGTTCACACAAATACTTTCTTTTTGTTGCTATTTTCCTTTTTCTTTTTCTTTCTTTCTTTTCCTTCTTTTTTTCTTTTTTTCTTTTTTTTATTTTCCCCTTTTTTTCTTTTTTTCTTTATCTCTATTTTTGAATTTTCCTTTTGGAATGAAATTTCTAAAATAAACTTATGGGAACATGAACTTTTTTTTTCGTATGACTCTAACTTGATTCCAAAAGAGGGGAGGTCAAAGAAATCAGTATAGGCTCAAAAGGGTATTCGAATGGTATAAGTGTGTGGGTAGCTGAAAGAGGGCCACCCAATCCCTGAAAATGCCAAGTACAACACATGAAACTTGAAATGAAAAAGGAAGAGCACACACAATATTTTTTTACAGCTTCGGTATTGATATCACTGACACGCTTTCCACTTTTTTTAGTGCCTTGTCAAATACATAACTCTCGTTGGGTAATTTCTTCTTCACAGTGGATACCTTCCGTCAGTTCAGAGCAAACTTCTTTGGCTTTATCTTGTTACTTGAGGTACACTTGAACTCAAAACTGCTCGCTTCAAATTGTTTGGGATCCACCCTCCTTTAACAAATCCTTGTCATCCTATTAACTTCCCAGGTTATCTGCCCCAGTTTAACACAGTCCGGGCTTCAAATGATATTAAAATGTCCAAATCTATACTAATTTAACTCAAATGTCCCTATCATCTTCAAAACTTGTTTCATTGCTTCATGATTAGACTAACTATTATGACCAGGCTAAGAATTATGCGTACATGACATGTCACTAGAGTCAACAGGAAAAGAACTATTAAAGGAAAAGGGAACTAAACAAAAATGACTAGAAATATTAGGAAACAGGAAATTGTATTAGATAGATGGTGAAAGGGGTTGAACAACAAAACAAACAAAACACACTAGGGTTACGACCCTGGAAAAACCTAAATAACACTAAAAGGGGTACTACGACTAAATGAACTAGGCAAAATAAAAGGATAGAAAGGTTTGAGTCATAAGACAATATCTGGATTACAACCCTGAAATAACCCAGAAAATAGAAATGACAACAAAATAAACCACCAGGACTCCTCCCCGGGTAACCAAGAAGGGAGCGTCTTTCCAATTATCAAGCTAGACGTCTTAGCCACTGAGTTCCACATCAATATTACCAATACCATTAACAATATCAATCATATTGACTTCAGTCAGCAAGTTCCCAAGAGAATTCTCATGCTCCCTATCAACACACATCATCCCCACAAAGTGTGCATCATCATGTGCAGGTAAAGGATTATGCGCGATATGCTGGGTGTCACTGTCTTGGATCACAATTATCCCTTCTTGAATCATTCTTTCTATTTCCTTTTTCAAAGCACAAAAAACTTCAATGTTATGACCTTGGAAACTACAGTGGTATATGCACCATACAGTAGGATTAAAACCTTTTTTATATGGGTCTGGCGTATAGCCGAGGAGCGGCTCAATCAGGCCAGAATGTTTTAACTTTTCAAACAAGTTTGTGTAGGATTCTCCGATGGGCGTGAAATTATCCTTTTGCCTTTGTTTCCCTCAATGCCACAGTTTTCTAGGATTGTTGGATGCTCGAAAATGTTGTGAAGGAGCACGAGAATTTTGGGATGCTGGTGCTCGCCGTAGGGAGTGACCTAGTGGTTGGACAAATGGCCGGATGTTGTTCGGAGGATAATACTGGGGTGGATTATGTGGAGTTTGGGGATGTTCATGAGGTCGGTATTGAGGCTGAAAGCATTTAGCAGGAATGCCCACTGGATCCTGTCGTTGGCGAGGCTCAACAACATCTTTTCTATCAATGGGAGGACTGTCCCTAGCAACTTGTTCGTTCCATCTGAACCAAAATTCCCTAAAACTTTCCTTGGGTTTCTTTTCCATCTGTGATTGGGAGGAGCGGTCTGGGACAATATCTATCTTGTACTTAAAGTGTCGCACAAAATCTTGAGCCATGTCATCCCATGTTTGCCACTTACCAAATGAGTATGCCATTCCAAAGCTGTCCCAGTCAGGCTCTCACTAAAATACGCCATCAACAACTTATCTTTCCCGCCAACACTTATCATTTCACTACAATAACCCCTCAGATGAGCTATTGGATCTCCACGCCCATTATACAAATTAAACTTTGGCATCTTAAACCCTTTTAGCTTTCTGGATATCTCATCTTGCTTCAATATCTTAGCAGGCTTTGCATTCTCACCGAGATCAAAATGAGGAGCATAAGAGTATGGACCCGAGACCTTGAAAATTGGCTCTGGAGCATAATGTTGGGCATCAGGGATTTTGAACATAGTCTCGCTAGAGTATCGAGGAAAGATAGCAGGTGAATGATCTACAAAAACATGAGTGGTCAAAGGAGCGGGATATGAGGTGGTTCTGGAGGTGGAGTGTGAAAAGGTTGTGGGGAAATATCCTGGACTTGTGACAGTGGCAGAGTGGTGACAAGGCTTTCTGTGTAGTTAGTGAGAACTGATGGTGGAGGGCACTCACTAATCCAGGCTTGGTATATTTTGGCCATCTGTCCTTTGGACCTTCAGACCTCTTCTCTCAACTCAGATTCCGATTCAACAATTCCCTTAGACGGATCAATAACTCCTGTGTCCAAGCCTTTGCTAGCCATGGCTACCTTACTCTTTGACCTTATGTTGTATGGATGAGTTACTTAAGAACCACAAACCAACCACCCTTCTGCTTAATGAAGATAACAAAAAGAACAAAATTGGGTCATCCTGTTAGCATTAGGATATTTAACAGCTAAAAATATCACATTGCGTGCAATGCACCTAGCAACAATTAACGGTTCTAGAATGACTTCGAGGGTTACAAGGTCACTTGGAATCATCCCAATTTGTTCCCTTCAATATTCTCTTTTCGTTTCTTTTCTAGCACTTGCTTGCTCATTTTCCTTCCTCTTTTTTTTTTCTAATTATCACTCTTTTCTTTCCTCTCATTTCTCACATCCCATAATTTCATATCTTTTTTTTTTCTTTTAATAAAAAAATAATTCGATCGAACCCTATGTAGGTTGCCTACGTATCATGACGCCGCATGAATCAGATCTTTGTGTAGCTCGGGAATGTAACGGATAAATTAAACTAAAAATAAAAATCTTTTTGGATTACTCATTACAACCTTTTTTTATTTTCGAATACAAAACAGGAAATATGATAACGAGAGACTCAACTCAACTATACTACGACAAACTCCAACACCAACTAAAAGAATCATTACTACTGGACATGGCTATAAAGTACAAGACAACATAAAAAGAAACAGACTCAAAACATAAAAAATCTCCTTAAGCAACTCTTGAATGCAACGGTCCTGACCAGATGGCCCCCGGATGTCTGCCATGCTCAAAATCCGGTGAGTAGATCCACACCTGTATGAGAAAATTAAAACCAAATGGAGTTAAAGATTTAGAACACTATGTGAGACTATAACACTCCCTACTGGACACATGCATGACATGATTGATGCTATTTTTGCAAAACGTCTTATGTGGACAAAAGGTGGCTAGAAGTGCAAACTCGACAAAAGTGACCTCTAAGATATGGAAAATTACTTTGCAAAAATGACTCATTTTATAGAAATGGTTTGTGTGGACAAAAATGGCTAAGCATGCAAATTCAACACAATGGACCTTAAATAGAGAGAACATCTTATTGTGGACTTAGAACTCTAAAACATAGGTCACTGAACCACTTTTGCGAAAATGACCCCATTTTGCAAGAACGACCGATGTGGCCAAAAGCGGCAAGACATGCAAATTCGATAAGGGTGGGTCTTAAAGTAAAGAAACACCTAATTGTGGATTCAAGACTCTTTAGACAATTAAACAAACCACTTTGCAAAAATAGTCATATTTTGCAAAAAAGGCCAATATAGCCAAAAGTGGCTAGAGATGCAAGATTTGGCTACGACCATTGAAGCCAAGAACCTAAGACTCACTAAGAAGACCGGACCCTATGTGGGTTGCCTACATATCCCGCCCCGAGAGACGAGAATCAGGTTCGCGTAGTTCGAAAAAATCGGATACGGGCGGGAATTAAAAAAAATAACTAATTTAGAGAAAATATTTTTTTTGTTTTGAAAAATGATGAAACATGTAAACTCTTTTTGAATTTTCTTTTTCCTCTTTTTTCTTAAATTAATTTTTCAGAAAATGATGGGAAAGTTCGAATTTGTTTTTTGGATTTTCATTTTTTTGTCTTTTTCTTAAAAAAGTTGTGAAAGAAAATATAACTGGGCCCTACTTGGTTTATTTTCACACTTCACCCTCTTTTTTTCTCATTTACCCTCCACCATCATTGGTCCGCTAAATGACCTTTTTTTTACCCTTGAAGAATGGAACATTTAGCATATATGATGCATCAGGATGGTCTTTTATTTTTTCGGGTACACCTGTCCTAGACGGACCCAACTCCTGTGTTGAGTCCCCAAAGTCAAATGCACGTGATGCAAACAAACGTTCCTATTAGGGATCCGACATAAGGTTATGTTATTCTAATTTTAAACCTGGGGTTGTGTTCTTGACCTGGCTTATCCGAGTGGACAACTCGAACCGAAGAGGGGGCACCGTACTGGGAGCACTAAATTCTACCCGGTCTTGTTGTTGGCCCAGCCTCGTTCTATTTGGTATGTCTTCTACAGAAAAAGCGGGCCACGCGAACATGTGCATCATTTTCAGGAGACTCAAAAGGGTGACGTAAGAAGATAGTTATATACAATTCAAACAATATCGAAATGGTAAATAAACAGCAATTAACACATTAGGTTCACAAAAATATAGTAATATTAACAATAAACAAAGCCAAATAAAATCATACTAAAAAGCTCGAATTCTTGAACCATGAACCAGGATTCTGGGTTCTTGTCCCCAGTAGGGTCGCCAGAGCTGTTACACCTCCTTTTACTACCTCGAGATGGGTATTAAGGGAGTTTTTCCAATTAAAGTGACTAAAATCAAAATAAGATTTTTTATTCAAATTCAGAGTCGTCACTTGGGATAATTTATGATGTCCCAAGTCACCAATTTAAAATCACGCATGAATCAGATCTTTGCATAGTTCGAAAAAAGTAACGGATAAATTAAACTAAAAATAAAAACCTTTTTTGATTACTCATTACAACCTTTTTTTATTTTCGAATACAAAACAGGAAATATGATAACGAGAGACTCAACTCAACTATACTACGACAAACTCCAACACCAACTAAAAGAATCATTACTACTGGACATGACTATAAAGTACAAGACAACATAAAAAGAAACAGACTCAAAACATAAAAAATCTCCTTAAACAACTCCTGGATGCAATAGTCCTGACCAGATGCCCCCCGGATGTCTGTCATGCTCATAATCCGGTGAGTAGATCCACACCTCTATGAGAAAACTAAAACCAAATGGAGTTAAAGATTTAGAACACTATATGAGACAATAACACTCCCTACTGGACACATGCAGGACATGATTGAGGCTATTTTGCAAAAGGGCTTATGTGGCAAAAAGGTGGCTAGAAGTGCAAACTTGACAAAAGTGACCTCTTAGATATGGAAAATTACTTTGCAGAAATGACCAATTTTATAGAAATGGTCTATGTGGACAAAAATGGCAAACATGCAAATTCAACACAATGGACCTTAAACAGAGAGAGCATCTTGTTATGGACATATAACTCAAAAACATGGGTCACTGAACCACTTTTGCGAAAATGATCCCATTTTGCAAGAACGACCGATATGGCCAAAAGCGGCTAGACATGCAAATTCGATAAGGATGGGACTTAAAGTAAAGAGACACCTAATTGTGGATTCAAGACTCATTAGACAATTAAACAAACCACTTTGCGAAAATAGTCATATTTTGCAAAAACGGCCAATGTAGCCAAAAGTGGATAGAGATGCAATATTTGGCTACGATCCTCGAAGCAAAGAACCTAAGACTCACTAAGAAGACCGGACCCTATGTGAGTTGCCTACGTATCCCTCCCCGAGAGACCAGAATCAGATTCGCGTAGTTCGAAAAAATCGGATACGGGCGAGAATTAAAAAAAATAACTAATTTAGAGAATATATTTTGTTTGTCTTTGTTTTGAAAAATGATGAAACATGTAAACTCTTTTTGGATTTTCTTTTTCCTCTTTTTTTAATATTTTTTTTTCGGAAAATGATGGGAAAGTGCAAATTTTTTTTTGGATTTTTCATTTTTTGTCTTTTCTTAAAAAAGTTTTGAAAGAAAATATGACTGGGCCCTACTTGGTTTATTTTCATACTTCACCCTCTTTTTTCTCATTTACTATCCACTATCATTGGTCCGCTAAATGACCTTTTTTTACCCTTGAAAAATGGAACATTTAACACATAGGATGCATCAGGATGGTCTTTTATTTTTTCGGGTACACCTGTCCTAGATGGACCCAACCCCTGTGTTGAGTCCCCAAATTCAAATGCACGTGATGCAAACAAACGTTCCGACTAGGGATCCGGCATGAGGTTATGTTATTCTAAGTTTAAACTTGGGGTTGTGTTCTTGACCTGGCTTACCCGAGTGGACAACTCGAGCCGAAAAGGGGGCAACGTGCCGGGAGCACTAAAGTCTACTCGGCCTTGTTGCTGGCCCAACCTCATTTTATTTGGTATTACTTCTACAGAAAAAGCGGGCCACGCGAACGTGTGCCCCATTTTCAGGAGACTCAGAGGGGTGGCGTAAGAAGACAGTTATATACGATTCAAACAATATCGAAATGGTAAATAAACAACAATTAGCACATTAAGTTCGCAAAAATACAGTAATATTAACAATAAACAAAGCCAAATAAAATCATACTAAAGAGCTCGAATTCTTGAACCCTGAACCAGAGATTATGGGTTCTTGTCCCCAGCATAGTCGCCAGAGCTGTCACACCTCCTTTTACTATCTCGAGATGGGTATTAAGGGAGTTTTTCCAATTAAAGTGACTAAAATCAAAACGGGATTTTTTATTCAAATTCAGAGTCGTTAGTTGGAATAATTTATGGTGTCCCAAGTCACTGGTTTAAAACCCCGAATCGAGGAAGTTTGACTCTTATTTATGGTCTACGAACACAGAAATCCGGGTAAGAAATTCTGCTATCCCGGAAGAAGGTGTTAGGCATTCCCGGGTACCTTTGATCATACTTGGCTTAATCAAATTGTCTAATTACTCATTTTAGAACTTATGTGCATTTGCCTCTTTTAATTAAGAAATTATCTTGAAACGGGTCACGCGTACGTGTACCCATTTATTTGGCGTGTCAAAAATCCTGTCACGCGTACGTGTTCACAATTAATAATGCTTTAGAACGTTTAATCAAATTTGCGCGAACGCGTACTCTGATTTTATTTTTAAAATCGTAATTATGCCACGCGAACGTGTACACAATCACAATGATGTATTAAATCGCGCTTAAAGCATTTTCTACGAATATTCATGGTTATTTCTTTCTAAATTTGAGATTATTGTAAGAAAATGAGCTACTGATATGAAATTGTTGAAATATTTTTGTATAGAGTAAATACAGAATAAAGTCCAGCTTATTTTTTGTAGTATCTAAGTCCAAACCTACGTAACTATTATGGCTTATTAAATCAAAAAGCCAAAACAATCATCAATTTTCCATTACTAATATATACCCCAACCAACGCAACTATCATCTTTATTAATGTTTCTAAATTCTAACTTTCATAACATATATCTAGTAATAATCAAATCAAGATCATATGTTTACAAAATAAAGAAGGAAAGAAAGAAAAAAAAATGTCCACATGCCTAATTGGGTGAAGCTTAGCCCAAATCCCTTCATTCATTCATCAGACATCAACAAACTTATTTTTATTAACTAAGAGGAAGAACGCACAAATTAATTTGCTGACTAAATTCCATAATTAAATTAAAGCAAACAGTAAATTCCAAAGATCTTTGAAGTTATGTATATATAAGGAAATATTATTATTACTTTCAAAAATGGTCTCCAGAAACATTAATGATTACTCAAGCTTTCACAGATCTAAGCTAATGAAAAGATAAAACTAAAAAAAATAAATTGATGCCATATTTTAAATTCAGTAAAGGATAAACATCAACAAGAAAGAAAAAAAAGACTTTAATCTTAACACAAAAATGATGGCAGCACAACAGCAAGCTCAAATTACTAAAAGTATGCCTTTAATTGCATATAGTAATGAATAGTAAATAAACCAAACTTTGCAAATAAAGCTAAGTAAAGGAACGAACCTTTGAAAGCTAATTTCTTTTTTAATAATAATTTCTGTCAATGCGACGTACAACCAAATCCGGCGACTGCGATCTACCGGAGCGAAAATCAAAGCAAACCTTTGGACTGAGCAGAACCCGATGATGGTAACCTCTACGACGACCCCTACATCATGACATCAAATAACCAGAAATCCCAAAATGATTTTTTGAAAAATTGGATGGAATTAACTTTCTGTTGCTATTTTTTTCGTCAATGCAGCAACATGAAGAGACAGGAGAAGAGAGACGGGGTGGT
The DNA here is from genome assembly GCF_000393655.2 of Nicotiana sylvestris. Lineage (NCBI taxonomy): Eukaryota > Viridiplantae > Streptophyta > Magnoliopsida > Solanales > Solanaceae > Nicotiana > Nicotiana sylvestris. Next base: position 75,947,961 of record NC_091062.1, read on the forward strand.
AAGGACGACTAGCTACAATAGGCTACCAGTGATGAAGTCCGGCAACGGCAGTGGCGCCGAAAATCGACCAAAGGAGAAACTCCAACACTTAAAGGGGTGAAAGGTCGTTCTTTCAATTTTTAGAAAATGAAAGCTTGGCTCTTGTCTCTTGGTTCAGAGACCAATAACAATGGAGAATTCCCTTTGTTTTTGGGAAGGTGCCGCTGCTCGTCTTTTTTAGGGAGGGGTCTGATTATGATCTATCCTCTATTAGGTCTAGGATGTGTATATTTATGGGAAGGGGTCTAGGGTTAAGGATGAGATAATGGACTAAAGTTATTTGGGCTAAGGGTAATTGGGTTGGATTATGCCTTTTGGGTTTGAATTTAAGCTAAAAAGATCAAATAATACAATGTATCTATAAAATGTAAAAATGACTCTTAAATAAAATAAACTAATATAAGACTAAATATTAAAAGTGAAACTATTTTTGTGTATATTTTTTAATTTTATGAAAAATAGATAAACTAAAAGTAACTAAATAAAATATCGATTAGCTAAATAAAAAAAAATTTGTAATTTTTATTTTTGTGACAAAATAAAGTAAAGGGTCAAAACTAGTTGAAATAACTATATTAGACCTAAACTAAATATTTAACACTAAAATGTGTAAAATCTTGGGGAGGGTAAAAAATCACATGTCTACACATCCCCAGTCCTGAAAGGTGTGGATTCGAAGTAGTTCGTGCAAAGGCCGTTCCTAGAGGAAGCGGCTCCGAAACCCATTCCAAAGAAGTTCAGAATGCTAGAACTCCCAAAATACAACGGGACCTCAGACCCCAATGAGCACGTTACTGCTTACACTTGCGCAGTGAAGGGTAACGACATAAAGGACGACGAGATCGAGTCCGTCTTATTGAAAAGGTTTAGGGAAATGCTCTCGAAGGGGGCCATGATATGGTATTACAACCTTGCTCCCAACACCATAGACTCATTTGCCATGCTGGCAGACTCCTTCATGAAGGCATATGCCAGTGCCATAAAAGTAGCAACGAGGAAATATGACGTGTTGAAGATCAAGCAGAGGGAGAACGAAATGCTGTGAGAGTTCGTATCTCACTTCCAAACGGAACGAATGGAACTACCACCGATCTCTGACGACTGGGCGGTGCAGGCCTTCACTCAAGGTCTGAACGAACGAAGCTCAGTTGCTTCAAAGCAGCTAAAAGAGAATCTGGTTAAATATCCCGCCGTGACTTGGTCGGACGTCCATAACCGATACCAGTCAAAAATCAGGGTCGAGGAAGACTAGCTAGGAGCCTCTTTGAGCTCAGTATACCCAAGCATGCTCATGGCGAAGGAGCCAATGCCAAACAAAGAAAGATAAACCATACACCAAAGACAGAAGGAATGCCCCGAGGTGCAACCCACCTCGCAACGATCGAAGGATAGACCGAGGATAGAATCCTCGGGGACTCATCAACAGAGCCGGATTCGAAAGGAATGCGGGGCCAACGGAGGTGCCTCGCATATCAGAATACAACTTCAATGTCGTTGTGTCAGACATCGTGTATGCCATCAACAAAACTAGAGACGCCAGATGGCCCAGACCTGTACAATTGGATCCTTCATAAAGGAACTATAATTTAGTATGCGAGTTTTACAACACGCACGGACACAAGACCGAAGATTGTCGGCAACTCCGGGAGGAAGTGGCCCGGTTACTCGACAATGGCCATCTTCGGGAATTCCTCAGCGACCAAGCCAAAAACCAGTTTCGACAAAAGGGAAACAACCAAAAAGAACAAAGCAACAAGCCGCAACATGTCATCCATACGATCTTTTGAGACGGCTGCCACTAGCCGAAACGCGAAAGTCCCCTCCAACAGAGGGACTAAGAGATAAATCGACGAATAAATAGTAGCTGCGAGACCATCTCCAAGGTTTGAAAGTGCCATCGCCACTAAGGTATAACCATCTCCTTTTTATTTTATATCATATTTCATGCTGACCCTTATGCAGGCGCCCTACCGAAGTAGTCAAAGCACTGACCCAGCTCAAAGACCTTAAGGTTTTAAATCATTCGTTGCACTATTTTCCTTCGACCAGGTTTCATCCCGAGAAAGGTTTTACCGGCAAGGTTTTTAACGAGGCAACACTCATATGCTACCTTAGCAAGATCCAGCAACTGTTCAAGGCTTCTTTTGCAATCAACCTCGAACACTGGGGGGCATCCCCTGGAAGGACATCTGCTCGGAAAAGTCAATAAATGCCAAATGGGGTCCCAATAGAAAAATGATGTACCGGGCCAAACGGTCAAACGAACCATGCCCGTGTAACCGGGCCCCTGATAGCAAAAACATGTACACTTGTACCAAACAATTGAAGAATATCTTTTAACAAAGCATCTCGCACTCCAAAAGAAGCTCAGCACCTCCGCAAAAACGACTTCTATGCCAAAAACGTCCTAAATACTCGGGGACTGTCGTCAACAATTCAACACTTGAATGACCTGTGGGTCGGGACTCCAAAATCATAAGCCCTCATAGAAGGCAACATGAAAATCGCAAAACATCTCCAATGCCGAAAGTACCCTAAATACTCGGGGACTGGCGTTAAAATCTCAAAAAACACACGACCTCAGGGTCGGGATCTCCAAAATCGTAAGCTCTCGACGAGGCAATACAAAGTTTGCAAATAATGGCTTCCGAGTCAAGAAACCCTCGACGACTCGAGGACTGCCGTCAAGCGCCACCTCCATCGACTTATCAAAATCGAGGCCATAAGACCCCGAGCGGGCAGACTCGGTCTCGTAAGACCTACATAAGGCAGCAACTATATCTGTAAGACCTCAAGCAAGGCATGAACAATACTTGTACCAAGTATTCAAAACTATAAGACCCCAATGGCATGTAAAACTTGTAAGACCTTACTAAAGGCATAAACCCGATCCCAAAGTTTCGGCTATATATCGAACTTGTAAGACCCCTAAAAAGGCATACCCGTGATATAGATGCCGAAACTACTTCACTCGGGACTCAAAGGCTCCAGCCAAACACAAGTGACTCCGGTCACACGGCTGTACCAGCCGAACTAACGCGACTCGGGGACGCCCGACCGTCGCTACAAAATCACATGCCTTCAATTACTTAGAATCTACTTTGAAAAGAACTAGTTAAATAGGCTACCCTCGATACAGGAAAAAGGGCTTCGACCATGTTAGCTCCTAAACATTGGTTTCAAGATACTCAACCTCCTATCCAAAACCTCCCGAGGTGCTCGATCATTGCCATATAATGACTCAAAATCCAGGTTTTTTATTAAGTCGTCGAAGAGTCATGGAAATACTATTTATCCTTATCGAGGGAAAAATAAAGCCAATAAAAGGTCGCATAGACGAAGAGCGTAAAGTCCATTGTCGCCAGCCTAATGAGCATCAAGGCCATACACATAAAAGGCCGCATCGGCCCAAGGCGTAAGAGCCATTGTCGCTAGCCCACAAAAATACAAAACTTGAGGGTCAAATGAGCTTGAGTTGTATCCCGATTCGGATACTGAACCCAAAATAGTTAACTAAGTATGCCTAAGAGCAAGGCGTAAGAGCCATTATCGCCAGCCCGCATACACTAAAAGGTCGCATCGACCAAAGGCGTAAGAGCCACTGTCGCCAGCCCACACCAAAAGGTCGCATCGACCAAAAGCGTAAGAGCCATTGTCGTCAGCCCACACTAAAAGATCGCATCGAACAAAGGCATAAGAGCCACTGTCGCCAGCCCACACTAAAAGGACGCATCAACCAAAGGCGTAAGAGCCACTGTCTCTAGCCCACACTAAAAGGTCGCATCAACCAAAAACGTAAGAGCCATTGTCTCCAGCCCACACTAAAAGGTCGCATCGACCAAAAGTGTAAGAGTCATTGTTGCCATCCCACATACGCTAAAATGTCACATCGACCAAAAGCCTAAGAGCCACTGTCGTCAACCTAAATTTCGGCCACTCGAAGGTCAAATAAGCTCGAGTTGATGCCTGACTCGGGGACTGAGCCCAAAACGGGTAGCCTAAATATGCCTAAGAGCAAAAGTACGTAAGAGCCATGGGCCAGTCTAATGAGCCCTGGGGCCACATCACGATTCTAAGGATTCCTACCAACGCAAAAACCAGCTCGCCTGGCCAAATTCAAGACAGAAAAAGATACGAAAGAAATAAAGACTCAAGGTTTTCTTTCATACACATATACAAAAAAAGTGCAATCTCCATCTACAAACATGCTACGAAAGTGCTACATGCAAATGACAAAATCTATTTTCCCCCTGGGGGCTACGGCCTGCCGTCCTCATCTTCGCTTTCTTTGGCATCGGGCAAAAATAATCGAACATCACGCTCGTCCACCCTTGCTAGCACCAATTCTTTCGAGAAGGAGAAGCCCCTAGCACAGATCTCCTCGAGGGTCTTTCTTCGAGACTTGCAACGAGCACATTCTTCAATCCTCCCTTCGCGGTCGAGGATCCTTCTCAGCTCAGCTTGAGCATCGACAACATCCTTTGAATAGATCGACATCTCCTGGTCAGCATTAGTCTGGCTCATTGCAGCTTCTGCCCGGGCAACGACGATCTCAGCCCTGGCTTTCAAAAGCTCGGACTCGAGCTTCGCAATCATATCTTCTTGAACCGAAGCGTTATCGCGAACTTGAGCCTCAAAGGAAGGAACTTTAGCCAGAGCATCCTTCCCCTCTAAAGCCTGAGCCTCCGCTTGAGTTTTTAGCTAATCATGCTCACGCCTGGCCCGACCAACTTTATCCCAAAGGCTCTTTAGGGCCTCCGTCTTTTTCTCAACCAGCCCACCTCATACCGCAAGTATACCAACTCGACCTCCTTTTCATTGCAAAGGAGCCTAAGGTATCTCTCCTCATCCAGAGCTTTCCGCAGCCTGGCTTCATGACGAAGCAGCCCGGACTTAAGCTTGTAAAAGGCGTGCAAAAGAAACCCAATAAGGAAGGGAAAACACAAAGCTCGAAAGGCCTGTGAGAAAACTCACCACAAAGTGAAGCCGCCGGGCTTCCTTGATGGCCAAGTACACACTTGCCAATCCAGTTCCTTCAGCCCTGAAAGAATCGACTCCGGTCGAAGCACGGTCGTTCATTGTGTGCGACCCTGGGTTTCTAGTATCTCCAGAAGTACTGTCGACGGGAAAAAAGGCAATAGCAGTGGAGAAACTCTGTTTCCAGAACCAAGAACTACGGACACGGCAGGCTCGGACGATGCTTCCACTCCGAAGCTCTGGTCCCATTTTTCCTTGCTTTGAGCGCCATCTCCCTAAAAAAACATCTATCGCTTATTGTTGTCGTTCTTTAGCCCATGGGCTGGCAACCCTTTCCCCTCTCCAGAGGAGTGTGGCATAGCCTCGAAAGGCTCTCCGATGCCTACAACAACAAGCTTAATATGAATAAAGGGAAAATGCCTCTCCAAATGAAGGAATGGAGGGGAAAGTATAACACAACACTCACCATGATGTTTCGCTTCCAAGTCTGCCCCGGGACACATCTTGCCACTTGTGCTCATCACAGGTCAAGTGGGTCGCCAACTTTCAGACACAATCCGGCAAATCAGGAACGTCACCCGGCGCCCATGAAACCGCTGCAGAAAAAGAAAGGAGGGCAAGGTTACAAAACCAGTTCTCGCCATAGGCAAAACTGAGAAGGCACGAAATGCACCACTTACGTGTATGATTCCATTCCTCAAGGGATGACATAAGCTCCACGGGGATAATGTAAGCAGTCTGCAATCGGCCAAAACGACTCATCCACCCCGGTCTCCATCTTTCTCATTATCAACAACGAAGGGCGTGGTCGATCAACATCGCAAGGTTAGCAGACCTCGATGGTGAAAGGGCCGGTACAACCTAACTAGATGACTGAGCATAAGTTCAAACCCCATTTTCTCCGTGAAAAATCTCATCATCAATATTGTTTTCCAAAATGACGGGTGAATCTGCGCCAAGGTAACCCGATACACTAAGAAGAAGTCGAGCACAACCCTATCAAGGGGCCCTAGTGTGAAAGGATACGTGTACACATTCAAGAATCCATCAGCACGATCCATGACACCCTCACCCAGGGGAAATGCCTTTAACACCACTTTCTCCCCCAATTTGTAGTCTTTTCTCACTAACTCAAGATGCTCTTCTTCTATCAAAGAAGTAATCTTCATAGTAAACCCTCGCTGTTGCTGAGTATCGGTGGCGGAACTCTCCCCTCTCTGCCGGACAGACCGTGATGTAGCAGTCATGGCTATGGCAAGATTAGAGAACTAAAGCATTAATCTGTGCAAGTACGTTGGTACTGAAGTAATGGAAGACCTGACGCAGAAAAAGAAGGGTAACTACTTAAAATGGAGGGATCTCCGAAAGATCAGAAACAACCCTATTTATACATGGAAGAAATGGTGACGATCCATCTGCCTCAAAGCCAATAAGAAACACTGGCCGATGTCATCATCGCCAGTCCCGAGGTGGTACCCGACCTTGAGGGCCTCTATTAGAACAAGGTTAGGCTCTAGGAAGCCAATAACGTCTTTGCCAGTCCCGAGGTGGTACCCGACCTCGAGGATCTTCATCAAATAGAAATTAGGCTTTAAAAGGCGAACAACGTCATTACCAATCCCGAGGTGGTACCCGACCTCGAGGATCTCCATCAATTAGAAGTTAGACTTTAAGAATCCAACGACATCATCACCAGCCCCGAGGTGGTATCCAACCTCGAGGATCTACATCTAAAGGAAGATATGCCCCAGGGAGCCATTGGCATCATTATAAATCCCGAGATGGTACCCGATCTTGAGGACCTCCTTCGAAAAATAAGTTAGGCTACAAGAAGCCTTTAACAACATTGAAAATATCATCTAAACCCGGGCAGTCCCTCATCCGGGACCTATCTATAATGCCTTAAGGTTAAATACATTAAGTTCAAGACAAGTCTCCAAATGCCATGAGTTAACCCTCAATCGGGGACTGCTCTCGAATGTCTACAGGCTAAGTCTTACTTTAGGGGTTTGAAGACCTATTTCCATTTGACTCAAAGTAAGGATCCCGACGACCCAAGTTTATCGGATCAATCCAGGTTTGGCCCGAGGAACGACAAAGGATTCAGTGGGAAGCCATTTTTATCAACCGAGAGTCAGAAAGAATACTCTCTTCTGCGTTCGATATGGGCACTAACTGACAGAGTCGTGTATTCAGAATCTCCGCAAGCATAAATAAAAGGGAATACAATAAGCGTCAAAGAGAAAATTGAGGAAACATTTTCAAATTCAAAAAGATTCGATTACAGAAGCCCACAAGGGGTCCTTACATATGATTACAAAATCCCACGAGGGGTCCTTACACAGAAATAAAGAAGCAAGAAGGTTTACATACAATAAAAGCCTAAGAGCCTAGCCTACTCTCAAAGGTACATCCTCGGCAACAACATCTTCGAGCGTCATCTCCTTGGGCGTACGACCTCAAAGACAATATCTTCCAAGCACAATCCCCTCCGAAGACTTACCTCGATCCCCTAAATGGCATCTTCAAAAGGGGGGACGGCGAAGAGGAAAGCGATGAAGAAGAGCAAAGTGGCACGGAAGAAGCATGAAGTTCGAGGAGTCAGATGTCGAGATCATTTCTTATCGATCCTCTCTAAGAAACGCGGGGACTATCTGTGTACGGTGAAATCGGAGGGTCCCATTTCTCATCATCGAGGCACCTCCGTAGACCATCTCGAAGTCTCAAGGCTACAAGGTCATGGTTGAGTTTTCCTCTCTCGAGGTTCATCGACGCCTGACCCTGGGATAGTGTCGATCACTGCTATAGTATAAATAGGGAGTTCTTAAGGCACGTCACTAGGACTTACAGAGCCTACCGAGCTACTTTAAACCCGCATCAGGGTGTCATCTAGCTGTCCCATCTCCACTTCTTTGTCATTAATGTATTTTGTACTATGTTGGGATCCCCTCCTATATAAAGGGGATCCTTATCATTTTATAGGGCTTTGCTGCTCCAATTGCTCCACACAAAATATACAAGAACATTCTCTTTCGCTCTCTAGCATATTCTCTTGACATTATTGCTCTCATTTATTGTCTTCATTATTGTTCATCATTTATTGCTTATCTTTGGCCATAAAGATCCTCCGTTAATTCTATTATAACTGTTAGCCGTATTCCGACCCCCCTCGATAGCTCCCTGCCAAGCTCTGGAATCGACCTCGAGGCCCCGAATCGACAGGCTCGAGGCCCCGATAATTGGCCCAACGGTTTAATTATCGGCCTATCCTTAACTCTTATTTCATTTCTAAGTCTGACGTACATAGCATCGACTGCTTAACAAATTAGCATAAAAGTAAATCACGTATTTTAGAGTCCCATTAACAAATTTAATTGTTATTACCATTTTTGCGGTAAACAGAGTGCTTCTCCCGTCAAACATCTTACAAATAACTTCATCCTTAGCTTCTCATTCCTCCCCACTCCAACCAACTTGTCACAATATACCCTCAAATGTGCGTGGGGATCACCCAACCCATCAAAGATATCAAACTTTGGGGGTTTATACCCTAGTAGCATATCCACATTCAAATGAATACACAGATCCTCGTAGTCCAAACTTTCACTTCCTCGTGCAACTTGGAGGCTTTTCATTTGCTTTCTCAAAATTTGCAACCGCTCAGATACTGACTCTTCTTCCTTATGCATATCTTCCCTCTCCATCTCGGCATATTGGTCAATCTCATAAGGCACCCTGACCGTGACAGGTGTTGTAAAGGTAGGTTTAAAAATGACATATATGGGGGAACGTACCACTCATGGGTGGCGGTATGTGCCACAGGTATGTGCTAGTTAGTGGTGAAAGTGACTCTATCACGAGGAGGGGTAGTTGCATTGGTAGTAATAGGCGGGTTTTATGGTGTTTGAACAAACTATGGTATGTAGGGAGTGTGAATAGGGGGTTTGGTGGGTTTGCGAGGGTCATTGGAGGTATGACTTGGGTGGTGGGAGCTGAAGTTGGGGCGTTGTTGTTTTGGCGTGATGTGGAAATAAAATGGTCAGGGAGTGGATCCAAATAAGGGAATCGAGGTAGTTGAGGAAGTGTTGTCACGTCCAGGTGCGCTAGTTCCCTGATATGTTATACCTCCTCCCTAAAAGACTCCATTTCCTGGGCCATCCTGGCCACGTGTTCATCATTCTTGGTGTTGTCTTTTTCCCCCGATCGCCCCGGGCTATCGGCTATGACAAGAGCATGTTCAGTTGGGTCTTCTGCGGCTGACATCTTTTCATTTGACCTTAGATTGTATGGTGGTTCCGCCAGTTTTGATCGATACAACCCAACTTTTTTTTCTTTCGAGGGAAGGGGTAATAATAAAGCAAAAGAAAAAATGAGAAGAAAGAAAGAAAAAGGAACAAGAGCCAATTTATTCATTTATATAAGCAGGAAATCAAATAGAGCAATTAATTTGTGTGTTACAGATAGCGCGTTTCCAAGAATTCACAAGGACCTCTTATTGCCAAAGGTAAGACTAAATCGCAGATGTTTGATAGACATTTATACTTGACACGTTTAAATACGAAGCAAATTTGTTTCCATTGATAATTTGGACTGATACAAGTGGGAACAATGATTACATCACTGTTTCATAGAACTGCATGGGCTTGGACAACTTTCCCTTTTGGAAAGTAAAAGAGAAAACTAGGAATAAGGGTACAAAGTAGGGAAAGAGAGGGAAATCAACCAACTCTAATAACCATCCCCTGAGTCATTTTCCATATCCTTCTCTTCTTCTTGCTCATCTTGCGGATCTTCCTTCGGGTCTTCCTCAAACTCCTTGTCATCGTTGAATTCTGACTCCTCCTTCAGATCTTCTTCTAGCTCTATGCTAGACTCTATATGGATACACTTCACTACCTGGTCATCATTTTCAGCATGTGGAAACATGTGGTCAATGGATCCTGGGACCACCTGACGGTGCATTGAAGTGGTCACAAAGTAATGTGGCAGGATCCCATGGTAAATCTGCAAAGCATACACCACGTCCTCTAACCAGGCTATACCATCTTTCCTTGGCCGTGTCGTCTCTTCTTCCTCATTTATCCAGACATAATACTCGGGATTACACCACGGGTTTTGACCAATAAGCGTTGTGACCAGGTCGTTCCACTCTTCTTGGAGCCTTCTTGTCCTGGGTATTGGAATTTGCCCTATTGTACTCATCTTCGTATAGCATTGTCCTTGTCCATAGAGGCACATCTTGGATAATCCCCAACTGTCTGAGGACCCGCAGGGGTGAGTATGGTTTAATACATTCATGTCCGACCAGCTCAATGAAGTATTTCTAGGTAGTTCTCAAGATTGCCCTTCCACCTAACCAGGATAGCTTCCAGTTGAAACATTCCCCGCTCAGGTTGGTCAGCGTTTCCCTCCATTCTTCTTGCCTATGTGGGGAGACCCAATGTCTCGTTCTTTCATTGTGGCTGCGGATCATATTGCTGACTCCCACGAAGTAGTCAATGGTGGCCTCACACTGGAAGATATTTTCAGTAGCCCATATCTAAAGCAGCAAGTTACAACCTTTAAAGAAATCATTCCCTCGTTCACATGCGAACAAAGCCCTCAGCATCTCAGCTAACACCATTGGCACCAATGTAGCTTGAAGATTTTGCCACGGAAGTTTGCCATAACCATAGGTAATATTTTGATGTTGATCTGACCCATTTGTTACGGGAAGACCAATAGTCCCAGTAGCGCTATTGAGAAAGTGATAGGTCTGAGACTCTCCCACGTCGCTTGGTCACATTGATTCTCCCCTAAATACCATTCGTAACTTTCACAGTGCCGAAATTTGTCGAACAGCTAGTCGAGGCTCACCCATCTATCCACGATACTTCTGAGACTCCTACTGTAGGCCAGGCTTAAGGCATCCAAGAACCGGTGGCCGAGCATATTAACTGGTAATATTGGCTTCCTTCCGTTAAACAACAGCTCTGTGAAACTTGTGACTTCTTCCAATGTCGGTACTAACTCACAACCGACAAATTAGAACACCACCTTAGCCGGATCCCAAAATTCTATCAACAGGCGAGTGAGCACCCTGTCTGTTTGGATGTTCAGCAATGCAGTTAATGCCCCCAACTGCATCCGAACTTTGTCTCTGTGCTCCTGATGAATATTCTTCCACCACTACTACAATTTATGTGGTGCTCCCATTACCATGCTAATCTCAATGATATTTCAGTTTATTTCCATTTTTTTGAGGTGGGTAAAAGAATGATGTTTGGGTAAGTGTTTGCTTCAGATCTTTAAGTGTCTTGTCAAGTTTGTTTCCCTTTCCACAGAAGTTATTTCGTTGGGTGCATGACCCGTTGACATTAAGGTGGCTTTCCTAATTGTGTGTTGATGCCAAGGACCGACTTACCTAAGGTTTATGCGACATGACCTATTTCTCTAGAGTAGAGTGTTTCCTACTTTTGAGTTGGACTAAACGCTGAAAGAAGTTATGTCAGTTGACCTGACAAAGCTATTCTTTGAAACTAGAGAGTTTTGAAAAGAAAATTCGGATGGGTGTAAAAGACAACCCTCGCATGCCATTGTGTGTGATAGTGTACGGCCAAGACTCGATAGGAAAAATGTGATGATAGTGTATATAAAGTAGTAACAGACAAGGGAGAGTATAATAAGAGTGCGTGAGACCATTAGAAGGATGTGAATTTATAAAGGAGTCTAAAGATATGCTGAAAGAGTTTTGAAATATGTAGGTAAATGGTTTATATTTTATAAAGCTTATGAAAAGAGGTTAAGTTATGAAAACATCTAATTTAGGGAATAGGTGTTCCTGTAAAAAAGGTATTTGTAAGAGTTAGCCTAACATATACCTTGGCTTTTAAAAACTTTGAAGAAAAGGCGGTCTTTCTAAAATTCTTTTGGAGTGATAGTGCTTCACGTTTAATAGAAATTCTTATTTGTTTTTTGATAGTAATGCTTGCGAATCTGATCTAATTTCTTTTTTTGAAAACAGGGCTGCAATTTTGACTAAGTTCTGGGATTCAAAAATCTTTTAAGAAAAGGTAAATGAGCGAGAACATAGTAAGAGGTTAATGAAATGGTAATAAATGATAGCGGTTGGGCGTGGTAAGAAATGATTAGGGTTTATGGGGGATATGATTGGTCTCTAGGGATAAGGACGAGAGACAGAATGGGAGCCATTGGATCTGTTGATCAATGGCTCTGATTATTTTGGTAATTGGAATTTTGAAAATTTTATAAGTGGAAAAATCAGTGGCCGTTGGATTAAGAGATTTTGGATTGTATTAGATCTCTAGATGTTTAATTAAAGATAAACAGAGACCAATTGTGAGCCATTGATCTGAGGAACAGACGGCTCAGATTCGGTGTGTTTCTTGTGTGAGTGGTGATGGAGGGTGACATGGTGCGAATTGATTGGTGTAAAGAAAGTGATCTGGATCGCCACGCTGGAATGAAGATGGGGTGTTTAGATTGGGTATATTTCCGTTTGGGCTTGATAGTTGGGCCAGAAATAATTTAAGGAATAATCACTTTGCCTTTGTTTTGATAGTTGCAAGTGTAGCCTTTGTTTTTTAATCCCTTTTTGAAATTAATTTAAATAGACTTAAAATTTTCCAATAAATGTGGTAAAAATTATAATTACTATATATAGTACTAATTATTTTAATTAATTATTTATAAAAATACTTTATTTTCTAAATTGTAATACTAATTTTCGAATTTCACATAGTAGTCTAACTAACGAGCAATTTATCAAATTAATTATAAGACCTATGTAATTTAAATATAAGAATTATTTTAATAATCTTAAAATAGTAAATATATTTGTAATTACATAATATTAATACTACATGATTAATTTTTAAATTTAATACTTAATTAATTTGTAAAAAATAATATTTGTTACCAGAAAACACTTTAAAAATATTTACCGTTACATATTAAGTATAAGTAAATTAATTTAAAAATAAGGGTCAAAATTGGGTGTCAAGAACTACATCATCACATCTCCAAGCATATCTTACTCAATGCCGATAGTGCTCATTCCAAGTTCAATAACCTCATCTCATCCAGTACAAGCTGCTCGGCCGACATGCCACATCGATATCACCTAAAGCCACATACCATGTAATCTGTGCACCAAACAAGCAACAACTCTAATGTACCCCAAAAATGAAAAAAGACTCAAATGAGAGAACCGTCTTGCAAGCTCAACAAGTACTACCCCAAGCAAAATGCTATAAACCCATCACATAGGGAGAACCAAAAATACACGAAATCAACACAAAGGATCATATCCTAACATAACTCCACCACAGTACGTGACCTAATCCAAACACAGATCCACATGAAATACCCCAAGTCATAATGCTCAAAATCAACAACCATACGAAGTGAATGAACATAATCATGAAATAACAGATAACACAATATACAACAAACCGGAAGACAATAACCAAGGTGAAATCAACCATTCAACACCCCAAGAATTATCTCGCTCAATTTTTTCCACAAGGCCCAAACGAAAACGCATCATGTGTGCAAATAACCCACAGATCACAACCCATCGTAGCATAGAAGAGTAACATATAGAACATATCAGAATACGAACAAGCTTAACTCTAATCGAATAACACACCTCTCAGCAATTATTGTGCCGAGTCAACAAATCCGACCCGGTATAGAATACGCATCCTTATTAGGCCTACCATTGGGCCTCCAAATCAACTCTGGTCATCCACAAATAGATAATAACCCTCCAAAAGTGTACAATAACCTAACCATTACACATACTATTAGCTGTCTAAATTTGACCATACCTTCATAGTTCACAACCAAGGAATAGTCTACCTCTGAGACTCCCGGTCTTCAAATCCCTAGAATACCAAAATCACCATGTCCGATCCTAACTCGACCACTTAAGTCACAGGAATATCCCTCATACACAATCATCCCATGAGAAATACTTCCATAATTCTTTTGTAATACCAGTCAAGCATCCGTAAGTCAAAACATAATGCACCTTCCTAAAATACAGGCTCTTCTCAGATGATATCAGATAGTGCCAGCATTTTTCTATAACTCATGACCTTCCTTTCGAAACTGAACCGCAGCCTTGTGCATGAAAATCTCAATCCCGTATGTTGCACCCCATCTAATATGCCATCACATAGAAATGAAAGAATCCCATTAACAACTCTAAATCACAAGCAAGATACATACTCTATCAGCCAGAAACCTTCCACTTGATCCCATCCATGAAAAAATTGCAACAGACAATGTGCTCCTCATGCTGGTAGAAAATACCCTTCTCAATCCGTGGTGGAAATCATCGATAACTCTTTGAAACCTACTAGCACAAGACCAAGCCATTAGAACTGAATCCCTCCAACCCAGCCAAGTCACACAGGTCGCCAATCCTAAGAGTATTACCAAAAAATGCCGGTAAAGCATCTCCATATCATAAGAACCTATCATATCCATTACCATGCTGATCCAACCTAATATTAAGCTGTCCTATTTCTCCGAGTTCCTTCTGAATTTCATTTAAGTTAACACTTCTCCTTGCCAGTACACTATGATCCTTAACCAAAGCTCACCATAATAGATCCTAGCATGAAACCACATTGCCCCAAAGCCCATAAGTCATTATATTCCCTCTTAACTACTCAAAATTACCACATCCGAGATACTCACTCTGAAGAGACCTTGTGTGAATCTGAAACTGTTTCTTTTACCTTTTTGAAAATGAAATGTAGAATCCATAATGATACAGAAATACCGCACACCTCAACACCATCCAATGTAAATCTCAGATCTTAGCCATTTACAAAACCGTAAATTCCTCAAATACCACATATGAATCATGAACTTGTTAGAACTTTCTCGGGAGTCATCCACTCTACAATAATCCCAAATACACTGCCAAGATGAGTTGAACGACCTGTACTCCCTTAGCACCTAAACACCTAAAGAAGTACTCTATATGTCTAAGCCACTAAGTGAATCCCTATTTCATGCATACTACCTCTACCACAAATAACAATCCCAAATCGTTACAAGATTTCCAGTATTCTCATAAAGTATAGCATATCATGCACCCAACAATTGCTTTGCTCAAGTCATCCTCAAAGCCAACCTCTTCTGATCACAGCTGATCCTCAAATATGCCTTGGACCAAAACTAATATAATACATAACCATGCAATCTGATCGTCGATAGCAGACTCCCCCACTTGGCTCGAAACCATAGAACATAATATCCGCCCATAATACCCTTACTCTGTCACTGCTATCATCTTGCATAGTAATTCAAAAATCCTTCATAAGCTCATATAACACCAATCATAAAATGCCTCAAATCAACTACTAAGGTCGCATTCATCCTCGTGAAAGTGGAGTCAACTTCCTCAAGCGATCCAAACTCAAGTTGCAACACATATAACTCACTGGTAGAAAGAAACTCTTCACAAAATCATCATAATAATAACACAACCTCAGAACATCCCGTAGGAGATAACCCACCTGCTTAGCCTCAACCTAACATCTCTCTATGCCTTTTCATGTCCACAACCACTATACAATCTCTAAATCTTGTCGAGTCTGAACTCATCAAAAAGACATAAGAAAACACTTCATTCTACAAAGGAATAGCTGAAAGATACTTAACACACTCGTAACTCAGGATCATGCAATACATCAAGACAGAAATCAAGCACCAAATAGTCCTTTCCACATTCCAAACAAACTTTTCTTGTCACATCCGATCCATTTGAACACATCTCGCAGCCATATCATACTCATCATAATGCCATCCAACCACTCGCAGCGCCATGAATCCCACTTCTAGGGACACTACCGGACATATAAGTCTAAAAGTACATGCTCACACAACTGAAACCACGGAGCCCAAGTTGCAGTCAAAACCTACCTCAAGTCCTCTAGACTAGCCCATCACCAAAACATAGAAAACATATCTCGCACCTCATCCATAAAATTAGAAGTCGTCGATGCACAACCGATACTGAGCACTCACTTAACATACGAGTGAGTAGAAGGAATTCAAAGAGATCCTCTTCGAGCTGAATCAATATCGCACGATAAAGAAGGAAAGAGGGAAAGTTTATCCTAGATGCCTTGTAGCCTCTCGAAGATAGGTATGGACGTCATCATACCGATTCACAGGACTCTACTAGACACTTGCTCATGACTCTAGAACCTATGAGCCTAAAGCTCTGATACCAACTTGTCACGACCTAAAATCTATCTAGTCGTGATGACACCTAATCTAACCCCTTAGGTAAGCCAATTAATAGTCAACACAACTCAAATGAGAATAATAAGAGTAAATGAGTAAAAAAACTGAATTTTTTAAACAAACTCCCAAGGATTGGTAGTACAAATCATCAGCTTCCAGTACTTAGAATTTACAAAGCTAGTACGAAATAAATATATCATTTGTTTGAAATATACATAGATAGATTTGAAATTCTAAAGCTACCAAGGACAAGTATCCGGAAAGCGGGTACTTCTTTAAGACTAGCTCCCGCCATAGACAGCAATGTCAGTTCCAAGATCTGCACGCAAGGTGCAGAAGTGTGATATGAATACAATCGACCCTATGTACTCAATAAGTAACAAACCTAACCTCAGGTTGAAAGCAGTGACGAGCTTGGAAGGAGGTCAGTGTCAAACACCAGTAGGCTATAACAACTCGTAATAATATAATGAGAATAGTAAAGTTAAATAGCTGAAGAGATATATGCTCAGCTCTTTCACAGATATGGGGAGGAAGGCATGCTTTTAAGTATAACAGTCAGAACCAAATTTTACAACTGAAAATCAACTAAATATGAGTTTATCGAAATAACTGTATTCCCATTTTGCAACACCAGATGAGAATTTCCGTTTACCAATTAGCATGAGAAAATTACATCTCTATGCCTATATGCCAATATACATGTCAAGTAATCAATTATAATATACCGTCTAGCATGAGTAATATGCATGTTTATGCTTACATGTCAAATATACATGTCAATCATCCAATGTCACATTATCGTCTAGCATGAGAATAATGCATCTATATGCCTACATGTCAATTATACATGTCAAATAAATGATTTCATAGTGATATCATCAAGTACCCTCACTCTCGGCCCACTCAGGATACCTGGCTCAATGCCCCACTCCATCATACACACATAATCACTCAGCAATGTACATGTGCTTGGCTCAAAATCCCATTACCAAAGCATGTGTATATATCATTGTGCATGCACTTGCTGCTCGTATGTCAGACTCGGAGGGGCGGATCTTGTCCAATCACTAATCAAAATCCAATATGGCCTATTACGATATGTAGCCTGATCCACATAATTATAATAATAATTATTATTATATGGATTTTGTGGCGTGCAACCCAATTCATATAATAACAATAAAGCCACTATGGCTTGTTGCGATGTGCAACCGGATCCACATAACACTCTCTCAACATGGCTCTCAAGCCTACCCCAGTCATCATCCTCTCAAGTCTCACGAGCTCACAATCACATATCACTTAGCACAAACGGTATCACATATGGAATAATACAACAACATGTGATGTAACAACGAATAATGAACAAAGACTAGGATATGATATACAAATGAAGAATCAGGATTATTGTATAATTATAGTTAAATGAGATAGCCCAAAATAACACAAATAATCTCAATAGGTCTCAAACAAATAATCACATAGCCTAAACATGACTTCTAATATGAATCACAACTCAAATAATCAAAAAAGTAGGGAGAACATGAACATAACAATATATAACAGCAAAACAATGTCCG